>NC_041399.2:141919892-142219892 GCF_900747795.2 Erpetoichthys calabaricus
TGGGAGGCGTGATGACGTGACACTCAACTCCTCCTCCCACGGCCATCGAGCTGCCGTCCATTACAGTATATTGTGAAAAAAGAGGTTCCAGTTATGACCATTACGCGTTGAATTTCGAAATGAAACCTGCCTAACTTTTGTAAGTAAGCTGTAAGGAATCAGCCTGCCAAATTTCAGCCTTCCACCTACACGGGAAGTTGCAGAATTAGTGATGAGTCAGTCAGTCAGTCAGTCAGTGAGTCAGTGAGGGCTTTGCCTTTTATTAATTAGTATAGATATGTATGTGTGTGTATGTATGTATGTGTGTATATGTATGTGTATATATATGTTGATATATGTATATATGTAGATATGTGTATATGTAGATATGTATATATAAGTATATATGTTTATGTATATATATGTTTACATAACCTCTTTAACACACTACTTCTCCGCTGCGAAGCGTGGGTATTTTGCTAGTTATTAATATAACATAGAAAAAGTTTCTGTTTTGGTTATGTGTTCAACATTTCTTGCCTCATGTCATCCTTCGCTAAAACAAATCTTTCTTGACATGAAACATACATGAAATGTATGTATTCCAAATAACAATGTATTATTTACCCTATACAACTCCAGGCACCTCACACCACGATAAAGAGACTTGAGCTAGAAGAAGTTTGTGACTGACATCAGCTCTGTTTTATGGCATAGCAGGCTGCTTGCTGCTTGTGCTGATCGACGCATTTACAAAACAAAAGGCACTGATGAGGAGGTGCGAAGGAATTTAAGGTAGCCCGGGATTGCAAGTTTTTTCATTGGCTTCAGGGATTGTAGTGTCAACAGCAGAGTTCACAACAGAGTCACTATAAATTTGACCTTATAATCAAATCTAATTACAAATAATAATAGTTGTGGTGATTGTAGTTCAGAGATCCATGATATTGTATATGGCATGCCACAAGGATCTATTTTGGGCCTACTGTTATTTTCAATCTACATGCCGCTGTTAGGCCAGATCGAAACACAAAGTGAGCAACCACAGTTATGGAAATGACACCCAGCCTTACTTACTGTATCTATACTACCAGATGACTCTGGGTTCTCTGACCCAATGTCTGTCTCGTATTTCTGAATGGATGAATACTAAGTTCTTCAAACTAAATAAGGAAAAAACAAATCATTGCCATTAGTAAAAATGAAAAATAAAGAGAGCAATAGAAATAAATTTGACCTCTTAGCATTAAAAGTCAAGAAGGAAGTAAAGTATTTTGATGTAATCATGGACTCTGACCTAATAGGTTGTATATCTATACATATTAATAAAAGGCAAAACCCTCACTGACTCACTGACTGACTGACTGACTAACTCATCACTAATTCTCGAACTTCCCGTGTAGGTGGAAGGCTGAAATTTGGCAGGCTCATTCCTTACAGCTTACTTACAAAAGTTAGGCAGGTTTCATTTCGAAATTCTACGCGTAATGGTCATAACTGGAACCTGTTTTTTGTCCATATACTCTAATGGAGGAGGCGGAGTCACGTATCGCGTCATCACGCCTCCTACATAATCACGTGAACTAAAAACAAGGAAGAGATTTACAGCACGAGTCAAACGCGGGAACGAAGGTAAATGATGTTAATTTTTGAGTTTCTTTTAATACTGTGTAAGCATACATATTAACACATGTGCAATTAAATGTGTGCATTTACGGGGTGATTTCTCAGGCTTAAAAGCTCGCCTTTTATCAAACTGGGAATAAAGGTAAATGACGTTGTTCAGTGTCTTTTAATACTGTGTAAGCATACATATTAACACATGTGCAATTAAACGTGTGCATTTACGGGGTGATTTCTCAGGCTTAAAAGCTCGCCTTTTATTAAAAACGTAAATGCAAACTGTTTTCATTCTGAAGGGCACAAACCACGTTAGATTTCAGACATTAAACGCGCAAAAATGTCGGTACACCAGATAAATAAGCGCAACATATTATCAGTTGTATTGTATGCTTACAATATATATAGAAATGTGTTAATCGTTAACTAATATTATGGGATGGTGTTTTTTGACTCGCTCCTTGATTTAAACGATTGCATTTCTTGGTTGGTTTGCGTAGCTTATTGTCAATATCTTTACACCTCTTTTTAAGACTTAATTTAAAAAGGTTTTCTTTTCTTCTTAATTAAAATTTAAAAGCAATACTTCACCGCTGCCAAGCCCCTCTAGCGCTGACGTCCGAGGTTCGATTACCGTAAGCGAGTGCAGTGAGTGTGTACGCCTGATGAGCCAAGAATAAGGGGGAAAGACGTGTCGCGTACTCTTTGCATTATTTGACAGTAAACTATTTTCAATCATTCTATGATCTGCTTCTCACAACTGAAGGCACCGTGGCTGATGTTACCTCACTTGCTGGCCAACCATAAGCGTTACCTGGTAGGTAACCAGCCACTCACTTCACTCCCTTACGGGAATCGAACCTCGGACGTCAGCGCTACAGGCAAAGCCCCTAAAATTGCGCCACGGTGTGTGGTTCATTTATTTGACAACATGTAGATCAGGGTAATTACATTCACGGCATTCGTAGTCTGATTCACAATCTGATTGTATGGGTGGTTACCTACCAGGTAACGCTTATAGTTGGCCAGCAAGTCAGCTCGAAGTGATCACTCGAGTGAAGGCAGCTTCACAAAAAAACAGATCCTTAACAAACTGTTATTAGTATATTTTCCCTCAATTTAAAAAGGTTTTCTTTTCTTCTTAATAAAAATTTAAAAGCGGTACTTCGCTGGTGCGAAGCGCGTGGATTTGACCGACTGACACATACAGACATATTCATGAGTGCAGGTACTTCGGAAAGAAAGCACCGTGTAAACCTAAAGTTTAAATTAAGTTCATAGACCTACAAAAGGTTGCCATTCATTTGAGGCAAGATTGCTTTTCTTCTGTACAACTATACGTTGCATTCTCAAGAGTGTGCTTGCACGGCTTCGGATATAGATATATATATATATATATATATATATATATATATATATATATATATATATATATATATATATATATATATATATATATATATATATATATGTATGTATGTCTATATATAAATATGTAAGCTTGTAAGTACTGCCTTACTTCTCTTTAAGAAAGGAAGATGTAATGATACTTGATTTAAACGATTCCATGTCTTCCTGGGTTTGCTTAGCTTATTGTCAATATCTTTACACCTTTTTTTAAGACTTATTGACTGAAACGGGCTTTCACGAAAAAAGTTAGTGCTTTGCTACAGGATACACCCTCCACAAGTTAAGCAAGTAAAAATAAAATATATATTTCTGTTTTATTTAAACCTTTTAAGTTCGTATGCATAGCCCCATTTGGCTGTTTTATTTTATTTTTTTTCTTTCTTCAGTAATACTTAATCTCCTTAAAGAAAAATAACATATCCATTTTACTTTTTTTGTATCTCTTTAGTAATATTTTAGTGTAAAAGGATAACCAGTATTTAAACCTTTTATGTTACTTTATAAATTTATTTTACACAATGTTGAAAAATTAATAAGAAAGCTACATATTTTGGCAGCTGCTGCTTTAATTTTCAATGAAATGAAAAAAGCTCTCCAAGAGAAAACGTCAATGAAGAAGAAAACCCTCATTTATAAAAGTTTGCTGCAGATGACTTAACTGAAAATAAATGAATAGTTCCTATGTGTATAATACATATTTATCTATTTTACTTATGCCTTTATTCCAGCAACTTGCAACATCTGAGGTACAATTTGTTACATTACTTTTGTTTTTTGCGGCACAGGCAGGTGAAGTGACTTCCTCAGGGTCACACAGTGGTGTCAGTACCAGGATTTGAACTGACAAGCTCCGGGTTTACTGAAATATTACTGAAGAAAGAAAAAAAACGAAAACGGGCAAATAGGGCTATGCATACAGATGTTCATCCATCCATTATCCAACCTGCTATATCCTAAATACAGGAGCCAATAAGTAGATATGTATATATACAGTATATATATATATATATATATATATATATATATATATATATATATATATATATATATATATATATATATATGTGTGAATGTATGTATGTCTATATTTATATCTATATATATATATATGTAGATATGTAAATTTGTATATGTATATATATATATATGTATATGTGGATGTGTATATGTATATATATGTATATGTAGATATGTGTATATGTAGATATGTATATATATGTATATATGTTTATGTATATATATGGTTACATAACCTCTTTAACACACTACTTCTCCGCTGCGAAGCGCGGGTATTTTGCTATATATATATATATATATATATATATATATATATATATATATGACAGCAACACTCATAACAATGACAACACAATTACATATATATATATGTAGATATGTATATATATATATGTGTATATATATGTAGATGTGTATATATGTAGATATGTAAATATTTATGTATATATATGTGTCTGTGTATATATATATATATATATATATGTGTGTGTATGTATGTATGTATGTGTGTGTGTATGTATGTATGTGTATATGTATATGTGTGTGTTTATGTATGTGTGTATATATATGTTGATGTGTATATATATATATATATCTAGATATGTGTATATGTAGATATGTATATATATGTATATGTATATATATGTTTATGTGTGTGTGTGTGGGTATATTATATATATAAAAGACAGCAACACTCATAATAAATGACAACACAATTACATTGACAATCATGTTACGTTATTTTTAAAATGTTTCCTTTTCTTTTTCATAACCTCTTTAACACACTACTTCTCCGCTGCAAAGCGCGGGTATTTTGCTAGTTAACCATATTTATAGGGCTACATTTTCCTGTTTAAGGAACACTGTAAAAGTCCTCTTATAGGCTTCTTATAACATTACAAGATACCGAGAAATTAATTCACCCTTTTGTTTTTAGTCCACTAGATTACTGTAATGCACTCCTAACGGGACTATCTAAGAAACATATCAATCAATTACAATTAGTCTAGAATGCACCACCAAGAAACTTCTCATCAGATTTGGCATTGTTATATTGGTTTCATGTGTCCTTTAGGATTGATTTTAAAATATTACTAATGACATATAAATCTTTAAATAATCTTGCTCCTTCCAATATTTTAGAGTGCCTGCCCCCCTACATTTCAAGACATAATTTTAGACCTTCTAATACTGATCTACTTATTATTCCAAAAGCCAACCTTAAAAGAAGTGGTGAGGTGGCTTTGCAACAACTACACCAGCCTGACACTGTGGATCATTTAAAAAAATTCTAAAACCCACTTTTTAAACTTGGATTTTTTGTAGCTATGTTTTAGTTTTACTCTTGATAAACTATATACAGTATACACAGAATTATCATACTTTTTGATAAATTTGCAATCATTATTAATTTTTACTGTTTTCTGCTTCTTCTGTGGTGACATTCTGCGTTGCCACAGTTTGATAAAAGTCCTTTGTTTTGACCCACTGTGTCAAAACCTCTAAATTAAAGCCAAGAAAAAAAAGGACTGTTTATGAACATTTATGTTAAGTAGAATGCCTAGTTGGGGGTGGGCAGTCTTTGGCTGGGAACACAGATTTTGTGTTTTGTTTTGTTTTTTTCAGCTTAACTGGAGTTTTTGTTTTTTATTTTTTTTTTTGTCTGTCCGCTGTAACCACCTGACTTTATCATTGGACTTGCATTTAGAGACTTGAAAAACTATATTTAAGGACTATACTTCTCTACATTATGTATTTACCTTATGTAAGTGTGCATTATTTTTTGCATATTCTTTACTTATTATTATTCTTATCTATTTTGCTTGTAACTCTTTCACATTTTGTCAAACACCTTAAGCTACATCCTTTGCATAATAAATGTTATTGCTTTAACAATAAACTAAAATGTGTAAATTCAATTTGTTTTAATTTTTACTTCAGACTAGGGGCCTCTGCCCCCTGCTCGCTTTGCTCGCCAACTCCTGGGTTAGGTTAACAGGGTATACAATTTAAAATGATTGTTATTTTCATGGGAATTGTTACAAATGTATTATTTTCACTTTTACTTTAAAACTTCAGTAAAAACAATATTTGGAATTAACTTTTCTTCCACAGCGGATCATCTTCCATATCTTGCAGAGGACAAAAAGATATGGAAGAAGATAATCCGCTGTGGCGACCCCTAACGGGAGCAGCTGAAAGAAGAAGAAGAAGAAGAAGAAAGAACTTTTCTTCAAGATTGCATTTAATTTTGATTCCATGTTTGGACTTACATCGTGACAACACAACGTATAACTGCCCGTGAGTAAATATCGTTTCTTTCTCTCTAATAAATAAACCGACTTTTTCAAATGTTTGTGCCTGTGATTTGTTAATTGTCATAGCAAAAGCTATTCTCACGGGAAACAGTAAACATTTTAATACGAATGGCATATCAAGATCTCCTTTTGTGTCTAATATTATTCGCGGAATATGTACTAAATTACCTTTCTTGTCGGCTATTAAAATGAAGTTCTACTTTGTCTTTTACTCTTTGTCTTTTATTTCTGACCCCGATTGGACCTGCGAGATTTTCAATTCCACTTGGTCCGGGCTGATTATTACTTTCCTTATTTTCAGAATTTGCACGTAGATTATTATTGTTCTTTTTTGCATTCTTTTCTCTCCAACGCTTTTGGGTCTCATTTCGACATGCTGCTTTTTCTTCTTCGCTTAGTCGTTGACGTATCATCTAGAACATATGAAATTTTTGTCCTAATACAATTTATAAGAGCTGAGAGTGCAGGAAGTGTGTCTTGTTTGGAAATGGTTGTAAGTAGGGCATGACTTGACAGAATCTCATGTTAAGTCTCCGTCTCGCGGGACTTCATTCCAAAAAGTCTTTTCAAAAAGTCACATCTTATCCCAAGATTTTTTTATTATAATAGAGAGATATACGTCTTAAAATGTTCATCTATACAAATATTTCATAATGTGATGACATTTTTTACTAAGAACTAATCTTCTTAATTTGTCTACTTTTGTGGTTATACATGTAGGCAAAACAGTAAGTTACTTGCATATACAGTTAGGTCCATAAATATTTGGACAGAGACAACTTTGTTCTAATTTTGGTTCTGTACATTACCACAATGAATTTTAAATGAAACAACTCAGATGCAGTTGAAGTGCAGACTTTCAGCTTTAATTCAGTGGGGTAAACAAAACGATTGCATAAAAATGTGAGGCAACTAAAGCATTTTTTAACACAATCCCTTCATTTCAGGGATCATTAGTATCTTAAAATAATCAAAACAAAAAATATCTTGTAGTGTGCTTTGTTATTGGTGGGGGATATTTTTGAGAAAGTCTGAAGTTGACCTTTCTTTCAGCCCAGTTTTGACTAGTGTTTTTTTTTACTTTGTTTTATTCTGATTGATGGATTTCTCTTAGACTTTCTGGTATAACAACCCTTACTAGCTGTCAAACTATAATTCTGCATACTTCTTTACTATTTCCAATAAATATAGTGAAAAACTTCACAACCACAATGTTAATTAAATAGGATATATGTTGAAGTCTGAATGTGTGACAATGTTAAAAAAAAAAAACATTATTCTCAGGGAAGTTCCAAAATTTATTTTTTTTTGGTAAAGTCACTGTTTTGTGTGTACTTATGAAGCTTACTCTTAAAAAATCAAAAATTCAAAGCACCTGTATCATTCTTACAATATAATACTATATACAGCACACTAGCTGTGCTGCCTGTGGGTAGAAATCTAAATAATCAATATAGTACTAAGAAGACCTTTGCAGTGGAATGTATTTTGTAATGCTCTAAGTATTAAAATGCATTGCATTTGTCATTCCAGCAGATGGTGCATCACAAACATTTATGGTAATAAAATGCATTGTGTTTTTTATTCCAGCAGATGGTGCATCACAAACATTAGCACTGCTTTTATGAATCCCATAACAAATAGCATGTAACAGGGACACATCAACCAGATAGACATACTGATACTTAGATACTTGTCCTTTCATTAAGATAGATGTTAGCAAGTACATCTCATATTCGGACCATGTGTGCACACAAAACTATAGAAAAAGGATATAAACCAATACTATACAATTAAATCCAGTTCATTACAAATAAAAACAGAATAAATTTGTCCTTCCTAGCCCCTCATAAATTGAATGAGTTGCTTTAGTATGCATATATTATCCAATGCTTTAATTATTTGGAGTTTGGAAAAATTAATGTAAGAAATGTAGTTTTTTTTTTAATTACAAGAATAATTTAAAATCAGATTACACTGGTCTGCACTAAAATCCTCATGTGCAAAAAATTGGTGTACCTTATAGATTTATGTATGCTGAATCTGATTCTGAAATTGGAATTTCTACATCACAAATCATTTACACGAGATGTTGGATTTAGTGAAACATAATGTTTTTAAAAAATTATTTAAAAAAAAAGTTACACTTTTTTTAATCCCTTAAATGTTTTTCATGCTTCAATGTTGTTTGAAGTATATTTTGAACTGCAAATAGGTATTCTTCCTTTGTTTTCACCTCAAGTAATGTTAAAAAAATCATAAAATCAAGTATTTACTATATATTTTTTGCTCTAAATCACTATTTTATCTCTGTTCTAATTTCTGGGAAGTAGCCATGAATTTATATTTAGAAAGTTAGACAAATGTATGTTGCTGTCCAGATCCATGGTTGATCCATCCATTGTCTTCACCAGGTAACAGGTAAGAAAACAGTAAAGTAATACACACCCTTCCTTTCTTCTTCTTCTTCTTTTGGCTGCTCCCATTAGGGATTTCCACAGCAGATCATCTTTTTCCGTATCTTCCTGTCCGAGTACTCCGGTTTCCTCCCACAGTTCAAAGACATGCAGGTTACGTGCATTGGTGATTCTAAATTGTCCCTAGTGGTGCTTGGTGTATGGGTGTGTGTGCCCTGCAGTGGGCTGGTGCCCTGCCCGGGGTTTGTTTCCTGCCTTGAACCCTGTGTTGGCTGGGATTGGCTCCAGCAGACCCCCGTGACCCTGTAGTTAGGATATAGCGGATTGGATAATGGATGGATGGATGGATTTCTTGCACTCTCGTTTTTTCCCCAAGAACAAGGGAGCAAACGCAGATGAACATGAGGAGAAGTTCCACCAGGACATCACTCACATGGAGAGATGCTATAGTGGAAAGTGGAGTGAGTCTATGTTATCAAACATCTGTTGGCCACTCCAATGTGAATGAGGATAATATGATAAAACAATTTAAAACAATTATATGTATACTTTATATTTTTTCAGGTATGAATACTTTTAAAAATATATTATGTTTTTTTTCTAAATATTGTTTTTTACTGTAAACCTTTATCTCTTAAAAATTGGATGTGATTTGTATTCAGCACCCTCAAGTCTATTCAGAACGCTTAGTTTTTTTTAAGTTTTTTTTTTTTTTTTTGCTGACTAGTGTTATTGACAAAAACTACTTTTAATAAATGAGGCTCATAGTGAAATAAAAATTAACAGGTTGGGAAAACATCTATATCATGTCAGAATTATTTTTATTGTGGTTTACACCTTTTAATATTAAAGCTGGATATGACTTTTGCTGTTTACTTTTTAGAAAATCTTTAACTTTATTAACTAGCCTAATTAACTGAAAGGAAAATATTGTTGAAATTATAAACAAAATGAGCAACGGAGCATGTATGGGGAGAGATTTGAGCTGTTTGTCCAAGCTAATGGAATAAGCGATGAGAAGAATGTGGAATAATTTTTTATTAACCTGGGAAAGCCAATGCATTAATCTTGTCCAAAATACAATTAATGAACACAGGTTTTTTCATAAATACAAAAGCTGCTACTTTGGCTTTTACTTGAGCACTTATTTAATTATCCAGAAATATGTACTGAAATTCTTGGCTAATATAATTCAAGTGCTAACAAATCCACAAATATACACAGCCACCTGGACTGCAGACTTTAGAAAAGAATCAAAGCCATTCAGGTATTATAAAAGGGTAAGAGAAAATGATTGGGGGAAAATTCTAAAGGCACTAAAAACAATCATATGGCACTGAAAAAAAACTAAATGGTTTGAATTTATAGTGTAGCATTACTTTGCCATCAGGACACAGAGTATTAGTGAGTTGTAGGCAGTGTCAAAGCTTGCCATGTTTTTGTGGGTACAAGCTGAAGCAACACACCAAATTCCAAAATCTAGTCACAGCTTAAGCAAGCTTTAAATTTGAATGAATCTGAGAGTGCAAAGCCGTATAAGAAGAGGTTCCATATTTTCAGGCCAATAAGTTAGCAAAACTACAGAGAATAATAGACATATGGAATAAGTTACCAAGTAATTTAGTAGACACTTTAGGGACCTTCAAAACTAAATTTGGTACTATTTCTGGAGGAGTAAAATGGATAGGACTGGTAAGCTGTGTTGGGCTGAGTGGCCTGTTCTTGACTAAACTTTTTTTTTATGTTTCTAATATCTGCTTGTAATCTCAAACAACAAGAAACAGAAAGAAGAGTTGGGGTTCTAATGGGAAAACCCAGTCTAACGTGGGTATCTGAAAAATGTGGTTCAGCAAACTAGGAAAAACAATGAGTCCTCATGCACTTGTTGAGAGCAGATATTGCCCTTTCCTTGGTGAGCAGGTTTTAAAGAAATCTGTGGTGATGTTGCTAAGATGTCAGCTAGGGTGTCAGAGATTTTCATGGCTGATAATCTGATAACTATGAAGGAAACTCTGAGGTTTATGAGTTGTTTGTATTCTTGCAACCCTTTCTTCTTATCCCATTTTGACTTGTGTGACTAAACACAATCTTGAAATCACCACCCCTATTATCAATACAATTAAATAATTATTTTCTGTAGTTTACCATCTTTAAACTATAAAACACATTTAAGGCAAATGTAGAAGCTACTACAGATCAAAATATGCTGCTGTTAAATAGTTTTTATTTTAGATTTTATTATTATTTTTATTATTTGGTTATATCTGACACAGCTAGAGTTTAAGAAAAAAGGACCATCATTCATTCTTTCAGTCATCTATGTAAAGAATCATTTTATACCAATATAGTGCCATTGATGACCAGAGTCTATCCAAACATGTATCACCCAACTTGCACAACACCTGTCTCACACACTTCTACCAGGCTAATTTTCTAAATTATTGTTTAATATGACACATATTAATATATGTTTAACTGTCACTTTTGTAAATTAATTTTTTGTCATGCTTATGGTGACTTTGAAGTCCAAGCAACAGTAAATTAAAACAAATAATGTTCACAAAAGTGTCATCAAACTTATAGGCAGAAGTGATTGACATTTCTTTCCACCAGCCAGCATTCTTCTTTCTCTTTGAATTCATAAGTTGCTTTTCCATATAGCCAGCCGTTTCTGTTACTTGTTTTAATTTTCTGCCTCTTGCATTTCAGGGCCACTGTACAAACCACATGAAAACACCAATTTGGTACTAATGACTGGTTTATATTATTAGTCAGGTGTTAAATAGTCTTTATATCATAACCCAATGGTCAATACTGCATCCTAAGAAAGCAGAAAGAACAATGTGTTCAGACTTTGTAAATTTCTTCAAGTACATTTATCTACCAAACTATGTGTAATTGCGGATTGGTTAAGGTTTCATAAGCAGAAAATGAGAATTGTAAGAGAAATGCAAAAGTATAATACAACACAGTTGTCAGGGTTTTTAAAAATGAGTATAGGATCGAAGTGTTGGGGGAAATTCTGAATAAAAGAACTTTTCAAAATTATTAATTTATTGTATAATGTAAACCAGGAATGTTCAGCTTCGTTTGCTCAGATGAAATACTATGCATTTGATTGAATTAATGGTTATTTTACTCTTTTCTTGTAATCATTCGCCCACCATGGTGAAAATAATAATAAGAATAAGACTGTCAAGTGTAAAGACTTTGAGATGGAAGTCAGATGCATGTTAAACACAAATCTAAGAGTGGCTGCAGTAACAGTAGGTGCACTGGGAGCAATAAAGACCAGTTCTAAATGCATCTGGACAAACCGCTGTATAGCGTCAGAGCAAAAGAGGTCCAAAAAATTAATCTCCTCGGCATGGCTCAAATTGTTAGATGAGTTCTCAGCCTAACAACAAGCTAAGTTCAAAACCAGAGAGGTCTGGTTGATGTCTGGCATCATACTAGCATACCTCAGTGTGCTGAGAAGAAGGAGGTGATAACAATAATAATAATAATAATAATAATGGAGCCGCTACACTCTGATCCTGTAAGCCTTCATTTGCTTACTTAGACTGCTTTATTTTCTGTATCTGTACTTAAAATGTACCTTCACAATTCATCCACAGTTAGAGTGTCTGCAGTGTTAATTGTCACAGTAGGGTAAAATGCAGATGTTCATTTGTCATTTTGTATGGTTGTTTAACAAGCATCAGGAAAAAGAAGAAAATGATTAAGATGAAAAGAGGGAAGAATTCATGTTGATCAGTTGCTACTCTACATGAAGGTTATGTATTTGGTGTTGTGAATGCATTCCTCCTCTTTAGAATATAGAAGATTTACAATAATCAGTTGTGAATAAAGATTTGACTAGGCTACTACTCAAACATCTATGAAAAAGAAAACCACACATTGCATGGGTAGATCACATTCACCTGAGAAATGCGGAAAGTGGTAAATGACAAGAAATCAAATAAACCAGGAATTTGGTTAAAATGTAAGGGGACCACTTTGTCACTGAGTGGTTGGTTTCATAGAAAATCTGCAACCTTAGTGAGCCTTCAGGACTGATGATTGACTATAACATGATGATGAACTGGCACCTGGGGAGTTGTAATAAAATTTATATGGTCTGTAATTTAGATCCAAAAAGTAATTCCATCAGGGACTTTTTACCTGCACATTTTAAAATACAGTATTTTGTCCTTTTTCTTAATAGAAAAAAATCACATGGAAAGTACTGTGGTTTTCGCTCTTAAATGCAAAGGAGTGATGGAGCCCTCTCCCTCCCACTAATCCAATAAATGCGAAAACCACTGTGCAGTGAAAAAAAATGCTAAAAGTTGTGACTCATTTAAAATCCGCTTAAAAACATGGCCACTTTCTTGGTAAAATGTATGAGGTTTGCGCTGTGAATGAACCCACTGTGTCTCCCACACATTTGAAACCAAAGTTACGTCAGTGGTCCGGACCACAAACCACAACGCAGGTTGTGGTTTGAACCACAGACAATAAAATACTATTTTTCCTTCTCCCCAGGGGATGAGTAACTTCACCATTTAGAAATCAAAATTGGCATAGATGTACTCATTGTCTGTATTGTTTTAGGATTGTGGTAAATTTGCATTGTGGGCAAAAAAAGGGTATGATCCCCTTATGCATTTGAACAGAAAAAAATAGCATGATCATCCTTTCGATCTTTGTCTTTCTGGGGGTTCAGGGACCAAATACTGGTTGACCTCAAGTAAGTGTATAGGGGTAATAAAATTTCAAAATAGTTTATATTTCTCATAATTTGTTTATACTTTTGATTCTAGCATCTAGTGCTTTTTAAAAAACTGGAAACTACTGATCTATTCTTTTAGATCCTCTAATTTATATTACTGAGCAAAAGTAAGATGTTATGGAGGATGCTTCTAAAGAGACAAAAGATGGCAATGGAGAGGAAATATTCTTTCTACAAAAATAGTGATTACTGTTGTCAATTGTTAATTCCATTAAGGCTATATTAAGAAATATGTCTCCATAGCAAATAAGTTATTTATGATTATGTAGCAATGTACAGTATAGTGTGGCCTATTTAGAAATGCATTCCTTAATGGGTAGTATCTCCAATGTAAATAAGTGCATTCTTCTTTAATTCTACTTGGTGATCCTGACTCTATTATATGGTAGGGCTCAGAGTAACAGGTTCAAAAGGCTGTGGAGAGGTTGCCTGAAGACAATACTTTGACTATATATTTTTATTTAATTTTATTTTTTTCATTAAAATAAATGTATTGTAGCGGTGCACACAATTTGATTGGGGGGACTGGTGATTTTTATACCGTTCTTGAAATGGTAGTCACCTAAAGTTATTATTCCTTTTACTTCAATATGAAAAATGTACAGTCTGCTTCTTTCAGTAGGGATGTATGTATTGTAGTTCACAAGCCTTTTAGGGGACTTCCTGCAAGTCATCACAACATGAGGAGAAGGAGGCACTTGAGATTGGAGGTAGGGGGAATGGAATTTTGCATTTAACCATGGCATATACTGAAAGCTTTACTTCAAGCAAAATGATTTTCCTGAGCATATTTAGTACAGGTAGAAAGGTCCAGGTTAGTTTACTAGAGTTACAAGTAACACGTAAGAAAATAAAGGGAGGCTTGTTTGTGAAAACTTGACAATAGACTGTGTCACGGTAACTAACTGACAACAGAGCTTTGGTAGGATTAAATATTACCACCTCTTGGGAAACGTTTTATATCTCCAGGTTTTGAACGAACACATGCTCTCCTCAATTTATTGTTTACTATATATGAACAGGACACTCCAGACTTTGAGCACTGCTGTTATTACTGCAAGGCAAGCTAGACTCCTTCATCAGGTTCGATGCCAAACAAATGTAACAATCAGATGAATATTAGGACTTGTTATTTTTGTGGGTTTAAGTATAGTCCAAAATGTATGAAATGTGGGTCAGATCAGGGCAAAACATTCTAATAATAGAATTAAAATATACTTTTGCATTCTGTAATGCAGTGTTTGTTGTAAAGTTTTAGTCACTGTTATGCAAGGTTTTATCAGTTTTGTAATGATACCTTCGGGACTGAGAGGGGAAGAAAGACTCTTTGCTCTATTTTCCAACTGGAAATCTACGTATATATTTGGCAAAGTATTCAGAGCATCAGTTTTAAAAACATATGATGTTGTAAAGGCAAAACTAGTTAGATAATTCATCTCAAGTTACCTCAGGTGTATGTGTACATTGTGTCACCATTATTGATTAAAAAAATATTTGTTGCTTGTGTATCACAGCCTTAAAATAGATATGTAAGTTAATGAAATATGGTTCGGCGCCTAGAACATTGTTTTAGACTTTTTTTCATCCATCCATCCATCCATTATCTAACCCGCTATATCCTAACACAGGGTCACGGGGGTCTGCTGGAGCCAATCCCAGCCAATACAGGGTGCTAGGCAGGAACAAACCCCCGGGCAGGGCGCCAGCCCACTACAAATTGTAATTAATTTACCCATAGTTTTGTCTTATTTTTATTGTCCCATCAGGTGAGGTGTGAGTCTAGCTCATCCTTTTAACATAGATGACTGATGACCACTAAAAAGCTGCAGTTATGCCATCCATAAAAAGCAATGTAGAAACACATATTCAAAATAAGCCATTAGCATGTTGTATTCTCATTCTGAAGGATGTAGAAAAAAGGGTTAAATTGCAAATAAAGTCTGGTAGATTATGGTTTAGGGTTGCATGTATGCACAAATAGCAAAAGACAGAAAACTTAAAGATATAAGATGATAATAAAATCAAGTTTATAAAGAAGGGTAAAGCACAGGGGAGCAGCAAAGAATAGAAAAAAATTATTGGGATTGGTCATTTTGACCAAACAGGTAAGAAAAACATGGAGCACATAATGTGCAAAAACCCGAAATTCATCTACAGACCATAACTGGGTATGTTCTGTCAATAAAAAAAACAAAAACAGAAAGGTCAACGCTGGTCAGTTATATTTCAAACAATGTGGGTGCCAAATGTGTGAGTACCGGAAAAGTGACGGGTTACAAGAGAGACTGTCTATAGACTGTCTTGTCTATTTGAAATTTTCTGGTGTTCTTATGTTTCTCAGTGGTCCAACAAACATGTCCTTCACACTTGAGTGGACTGAGGTTTAAACAAACCACTTTAAAAAACAATTAAGAGAAGCAACTGTTATTGGCTGACACATACTAAACTTATTATGAAATCTTTACTTCTTTGTTATTTGAATTCAATGCTTCAGCGGCAAGCATACAATGAGGTTGTTCATTGAAACTGAAACTGCACTTAGCATACAACAATGCCAGCACCACTATATATGCCCCCACACCTCCTAAAAGCCCCAAACATTGTTACATCCTTATATTGCAGTGTTTTTTTTATCATTTTGACATTTAAAACTACCACATGCTTGTCTGTGTCATCACCTCCTCTTTCCCCCTTTTTAATTTGTTTGGCAGTTACAGTATCTCAGTTTTATTGTTTCAAAGGTTGTGAGTGAGTGATGGTGTTGTCGGGAATATTTACTATATTTTCATACTGTAAAATTGAAAGCTTCTTGTGAGGCATCAACAGTGCTGTTTAAAAGCTACAACTTAGATCACATATATGACCACAATAAATAGTATGCTAAAAAATGGGCAGTGTATCACTCGCTGCTGAATTCATGCATGAATAAAATAGGTGAATTTTACTACACCGGTGGCGCAGTGGGTAGCGCTGCTGCCTCGCAGTTAGGAGACCTGGGTTCACTTCCCGGGTTCTCCCTGCATGGAGTTTGCATGTTCTCCCTGTGTCTGCGTGGGTTTCCTCCAGGTGCTCTGGTTTCCTCCCACAGTCCAAAGACATGCTAGTTAGGTGCATTGGAGATTCTAAATTGTCCCTAGTGTGTGTTTGTGTGTGTGCCCTGCGGTGGGCTGGCGCCCTGCCCAGGGATTGTTTCCTGCCTTGCTCCCTGTGTTGGCTGGGATTGGCTCCAGCAGACCCCCGTGACCCTGTAGTTAGGATATAGCAGGTTGGATAATGGATGGAATTTTACTACACAAGCATGTGACAATCCATTATAAACAAGTCCATGACTTAGATTAAAAAACAAGGGATTTGTTTTAAGGGTCTAAGATTATTAGAATATATTATAGGATATACACTTCAAGTTCAAAGGGACTGCTGCTATATCTGAGGTCTAATATCATCAGGCAGCATAATGTTTTTCAAGCATAATACTGTATTCACAAAACCTAGTAAGAGTGTTCCATTTCTATTCTAATTTATAGGCAACAAACAATGCATTTTTATAGCACTTGCCCTCCTGTGTGGAGGGTGATGCAGACTGAATACTAACTTTGCAGTGTCTGTTACTGCACATCTCCAAATATGTTGTTTACTTAAATTTTATACTATTATTTAAAATCAAATATACCTTCATTCTTGAATATTCTGATATTTGGTCAGTTGTACTCATTCATTATAAAAAATAGTGATGAGCAAACCCCATTCACTTCACCATAAGTTTGTTAAAATCACAGAAGTGTTTGGCAATTTTGCCAAACTCTACAAAATGCATTGAAGTCAATAGGGAAGGAGGAACTGAACTATTTTTGAGTGTATTATAATGGTGCAATAGTCTTTTAAATGTCCCACAGGGCTATGGAATCTTCTGTCAACTATGCTGGACCAGTTACTGAGGCCAGAAATGTGATCTGAGTATGGGGCAGCAGTGCTGACAACTGCTCCACTGTGCCTAAGGCAACAAAAGGTGAAGACGGAGTGACAACCACAAACAGAATGCAACAAATGACAACAAGCTAGCAATAAGTAAAAATATTTAAATATGTATATCATTGTGCTCACAGTAGCCGTGCCATGATGCGGCAGCGTAGGACTGGGTCATTGTACTGTTTGAAGTCGTGGCTCCAGGCATAGATGGAACATCTTTTTTCTTCCCCATCTATCTGTGCAAAGGCTTCACACTTTTTTCTTCTATTAAGAAGATAGAAACACCTTATAAAAAGTAATAAATATTTTGCTATTATTATTTCGTAGGGTCTCATACTGACCAAAATTGGGGTAGGGGGAAGGCTCCTTTAAGGTTTGTCTTGACTGGTCATGTGGTGCATAGCTAATTATGTCAGGTTATGCTGAGATCAGTGTTATATATTTGGTGGCAGTACTCATAATGTTCTCATTTTGGTTGGTCAATGTACCAAAAAAGTTTTTTTATTTTTTTTTAATGCACGCAGAGCATATCTGGCAGGATTAGGTTGTAACATCAGGCATGTACGAAGCAGATTGGACAGCAATCTTACAGTAATTGTATGAAAGTTTTGTGAATTTCTGCTACAGCTCTATGTTGTCACCTTGACCTTGCAAAACATCATAGGATGCTGGGAAAAAAATGTTTGTCAGAGCTGGCCAGGAAGTGAACTTCTAGGAAAATATCAGCGAACAAGGCCATCAGCGAACACAGCATATATTCAGTGCAAGAAATGCTTTGGCTTATTTTTCCAATCAACACAAATAATAAACATGAGTGAGGAATGAGGTACATACTGGATTGCATTTCTCAGTTGGTGAGTTGGTTAGAATTGTGCAATAAATCAATATTTATTCACAAGCCACAATACTGATGTGGGTGGTTTAAAATGAAACACGTACAGGACTCTGGTGCTGAAACTCTGTTGAATTGTCTATATTATACATATGGGGTTGCTTGTTTGTATACATAATCATTGTTTTTTATACATTATTATGCTGTTACTGTTTTCACCTAAGAAACAGGTGAAGAACACATGCAAACACAAAATAAGTATAACCAATAGATTCCTTGACCTTCGAAACTCCAGAAATTAATTTTATAAAGGCCAAGGACCAGTTGACAAAAATTAAAATCAAAAGGCTAATCATGACACACATGTGCATGTTCTGGACCATCAATACCGTCATCAAAGTTAAGGAGCTCAGAAATATAGGAAGAGTTCAGAATAGAACCATTGCTGATCCAGATTGAGTGGAGTCAATTGATGGGGTCTGGGCATGGAACTCGGGTACCCCCCTATAATAGGGGTTCACATCTCCAGTCCAGATGCAGTTGTTCATTCCAACCAGTTTTATAATTAGGAGGCAAGCTTAGCAGAAAATCAAACTTGGTATTTAATTAGATGTGTTCTTAATGCTTTCCTTCTTCCAAGACAAATCTTTATTACATTGTATATTTTTCATTTCCTGAGAAAGTTATTCCAATAAAAATTTTGTACTTCTTGGTCCTTCACTTTTCTCTCATTTATTTCAAAACATTTTATTGATACAGATACTTCTTCATGCATATACAGTATATAGGTTTAAATGAGCTGGAAAGCTGATGGTTCCTTTGACATTTGCTCCTTATTATTAACTCATGGCTGATTAAAAAAACAGACAACAATTAAAACCTTAAGGCAGCTATTAAAAACTAAAATGGGCAATTAACGATTCTGAATTGAATTAAGCTTGTTATTCAAAGCTAAGCCCAGAAGAACATATTGCTTTAGTAGGTAATAAATGGATTCTAATTAAAATTTTGGTTAAAGCAAAAACCTGCAGGAGCTCCAGGACTACATTTGAGTGCATTTCTGCCTTATAAGAACAACTGACAGGGTGTACCAAATGCAGCCAAAGACCAGCACCATGACATACTAGAGGAACTGACTGACATGAGGTTGTCTTGAAATGCTTCAAGAAGAGTTGAAAAAGATGCTAGGGGTAGGGTGGCATGATTTGGCTAGCTCGGCATGTTCTCACCACAACTCTTACCCCTGTAAGAAGGGTAATATTGAAGTGCAATTTAACTGACTGGTTATTGAAATAACGTGCAGTCCTGCCAGTGAACCTGATACTAAGCCTGACTTTTCGTCTTTGCTGATTTTTAGATTCTATTGGAAAGAAACAACTTGGACTCCATCTGTTAGCCCCCAACTCACCTTTTATATTTAGCATGATCTGCTTTTGTTTACTGTTGTGTGATTTGTTTATGAATTTAATACATCATTTATTCTTTTATATCATTGGTTCAGACTTGTTTGGCTATTTGTTGTTAAGGTAGGAGGAGCAGACAAAAGTTCAGGGTATAATATTCCATTTCCATGTCTTTTCTTATTTACAAAATCCTTTTACTGTTCTTCCTTTTGTATGACCTATTTTATATAATGGAAGGACGGGTGCAATTACAATTCTGCTATGTGTAGGGCAGCCCCAAAAACAAGGTACATTATGGAATGTATAAAACCACCAACCTTAAAGCGCTTTCTTTGAGGAGTGGCCTTCACTGACAGCGGCTCACTAGACTGAGAAAAGAGTAAATAAATACAAAGTATGTTATAGGGTGGAAATGCTGAATGTTGTCTGTTACACACACACGTATATAAATTGAATTACAGTTTCTCTATTTGAGCGTCATGCAAAAAATACCATACTGATTTCTATAACACGTTACAGTTCTTTCTGGTATGCTCTGTGAATACATAGCATTAAGATTTTAGATTTTCTAAGTAGAAAAATGTAGAAAAAAACTATCTGAGATAACCTCACTAAAAGTTGCCTATTTCATTGGACATTTGCACCTCTTAACCTCAATCGCTCTGGCCCCCAAAGGTCATCCAAAAAGACATTTTCCTCTTGGGGATTAATAAAATATATTAAAATAAAAAATATATATATACAGTATATCTCCATAACACAACTTGATTTAAAACAATGAGATTTTTATGTTTGCTGCTCAATAACTCTTTAATTGTTGATTGGACAAAATATCTGTTTCATCTTTTTCTGAAATGAACAATAAATGTCATATTTTGTATATATGTTTGTCGATGGCAAATAATAAGCAAGCAAATGACCCATTTGTGAAGAGATCCGTGCTTGAGCTGGAGTAACAAAAGTCTTTTGAGATGTCAAGAGTGAGGAGGATGGACACTTTGTGGGGTTCAGCCAGGAGTGTTGCTCAGGGATGAGGAGGGTATGTGTTCTGCTCAACCTTCATTTGTCTCTCAGGAATCAAGTCACACATTATGACTGTGGGGCATTCTACATAGCCAATAACATTTCAATATTATTATTGTTCTGTAAATTGTCTTTGCTGCAAAATTACTTCTGTTTCTGCATATCTTACAATTAATTTCACACAAAAATTCCTTGCAAAACAACATCTCTCTATTATAAAAAATAAATCCTGTCCCCTGTCCTGATAGTCTACAATACGTGATCTTCTCGGAAGATAATTTAAAGACCCGCGAGACGAAAGAGACCTGCCATGGTGCGTCTCAAGGGAACATAGAAAGAGAGTCTTGCAAGACACACCCTACTTACAAGCAATATCAAAAAAACAAATTAGTAGTGTAAAGGCAGTCATGCAGCACACACAGCTCCAGGGCTCTCAGTGCATATAAAGTGTACAAGGTCAATACGGTAGAAATGAATAGAGAAGAAATGAAATGAATAGGGTAGAAATGAAACTTCGACGATTAAATGAAGAAGAAAGAAAAGCACAGAGAAAACAGACCCAAAAGCGATGGAGAGAAAAAAATGCTAAAAAGAAAAACAATAATCTAGGTGCAAATTTAGAAAATAAGGAACGTGATGATCAGCCCGGAACAAGTGGAATGGAAAAAAAAGCACGTCCAATCGGGCGCGGAGAAAAGAGATTCAAATGCGTTGGACAGAAAAAAGAGTAAAAAAGAATAATCGAGGTGCAAATTCAGAAAATAAGAAAAGTAATTATCAGCCCGGAACAAGTGAAATTGAAAAAAAGCACATCCAATCCGGCTCAGAATTAAAAGACAATGAGTAAAAGAAAGTAGAACTTCATAAAGACGTTTACAAACGTTGACGCTAAACACATGTAGAGCAGGTTAGAGACTATGAAGCCAGTGAAATTAGAAAGGCTCAAAAAAACCCCAAAAAAAACGGCGCTATACACATGTGGAGAAAGCTGCGACAGCAGCTACCCCAACCGAACGTGAGCAGCGTTATACATCCTGCAAGAAACAATTCAACCATGCCCGTGGCCAGAAATAAAAGACATGTATTGCTTTTACAACGTCACGCGAGACCAGGCAGTGAGCCATCATTTAAAACAAGTCAACAGACCTCTAAGCTAGCAGCTGTTGGATTGCTTTTGGCAGGCAAGCATCATGTGCTCGGAGCTCTAAAAACAACGACATGCGACAGGCAGAAGAGGCAGCTATCAAGCAGCAGAAAGACAGCAAATGATCCAAAGGCATATCCTTAGCGTACGTTCAGCTGCAACACCCTTCACAACACGAGCAGTATTATACGTCTGGGAAGAAAGAGATGTAACCTCGCGCGGAGCAGGAAATAAAGAAACAAGTATTGTTTTTACAAAAGTGTTTAAAGTAAAAGTGAAAATAATGCATATGTGACAATTCACAAGAAAATAACAATCTCTTTAAATTGTAGATTGCCTGCCTAAGGTAAAGTCATCCCTGATGAATGGGGACGTGGGAATGAGGGGTCATTTCATCGGATTAGCGCTATTTCAGATGTGGAATGGCAAAATGGGGGAGGCAGCTTGATGAATTAGGTCTCCAGGACTTAAAACAAATCTAAATCATATTATGTGATATCATCTAATGTGAAATTCTACTCCGTACTTCTAGAATTTTTATTTTTATACTGTATTGAGGATTTATTCTATGTATTGTACTGTACGGCTCAGAATTATGACGTTTACAAACGTTGGCACTAAACACATGCAGAGCAGGTTAGAGACTATGAAACCAGTGAAATTAGAAAGGCTCAAAAAAAACAAAAAACGGCGCTATACACATATGGAGAAAGTTAAAGGATATGAAAGTAGGAAAATTAGAAAATATAAAAAAAGAAAGTAAAGATCGCAGTAGCGCAATCAAACAAACTGCCTCATTTAACTATGCACCAGTCTAACTTTGGTTTTGCACAATAATTACTACACTATTGTACCTTAACACTTAATTCTACTTTATTCACATAATTTTACTTATTTATTATGTTCTACTACACTGTTATCTTTCAATCTATGACTTTTTGTTAATTTAACTGATATTCTTCTAACTTTGCACAGTTTTTGATAAGCAGATCAGGATGCATTTCAGTGCGTGTTGTCCTGTATAACTATGCATTTGACAAATAAAGAATCTTGAGAATTTCAAAAACGGAGTTTACCGCACATGCACTTATTGGTTACTTTGTTAATATATATATATTTATCTGTCTGATTATTTAAAAAGAAACATTTACCCCAGGAGTCAAAAACATTCTGTCTAGCCCTTGTACAAAAACCTAGACAAAAGCTGGGGTATCACCTTGGTAAACCCATGTACTTTTGGAACTATGAGAGGAAAATAGCATGACTTTACAGACAGGAGTCCAATGCAGAAATCTACTTACTTTTTTACTTTGTAAAAAAAAATTATTAACTGCTGATGATGTAGATCGTTTTGTCTCTGCTGAAATTCCAAACAGAGAAACCTATCCTGACCTCATTAAAAAGATTCAGCATATTGGGACTCGCAAGATTACAAATATTGTTTTTACAGAAGTTCTGAAATAAAAGTGAAACTAATGAAATAGCAACAATTCAAAGAAAAAAAAATCTTAAAAGTGTGTATCCGGAAAACCAAACACGGCGAGCGAAGTGAGCAGGGGACGAAGCCCCCTAGTTTTTTTATATAACAAACATATTTATAATGAAATGTAGCTCAAAGTGCTTTAGAAAGATGACTAAAATAAAGTCATCTTTATCTGGAATACTTTACGAAATGAAAAACAAATAAGATTAGGCAATAAAATTAAATAATAAGCAACATACTGTAGGAAAAAGGTAAGGTCAGATGGTTGGGAGGACAGAAAAAACAAAAAAACTTCAGTTAGGCTGGAAAAAAAAAAAAAATCTGCAGGGGTTCCAAGGCCAAAAAGACAGCCCAGCCCCACTATGCATCCTATGTACTGCAAATGTTTGTCCTCTTTGTTTTCACCCTTCACATGATAGTAATTGATGGTCTTGTGGACAGCCGAGACTTCCACCTTCAATCCATTAACATAGGGCACTGAATGTTGCCTCGATGTGGTGGTGGCGCCACCACAGAAGAACCAGAAAAAAAAAGCAGAGAACGGTAGAGATTACTACAAATTGTGTATCCCTGAAGAATATGATAAGATAGTCTATCAGAAAATAAAACTAAAATGTAGCTATGAGAAAACCATATTAAAATAATGGGTTTTTAGCCTGGAAAATTTCTGTTAGTAAAGTATTCCAGATTTTGGACGCGTAACAGCAAAAGGCAGCCTCACTGCTTCTTTCAAGTTTGGCTCTTGAAATTATAAACAAACCTCCATTTGAAGATGTGAGGTTAAGACTTCGGGTGTAGGGGGATAGGCTTTCCAAAATATATGACGGAGCCAGATTATTTAAGGCTTTTTAAAGAATTTATATTGTAAAGACAGTTCAGAATGACAATGTAACGATGCTAAAACTGGTGAGATTCTGGCTACTGCATTCTCCACTGATTGCAACCGATTGGTGTCTTTCTTAGGTAGTCCTGTTAGAAGTGCAATACAGTCGAGAAAAACAAAAGCGTGAACTTATTTTTCAGTATCTTTTAAATTTATAAGCATTGCCATATTCCTTAAGTGAAAAAATGTAGACCTAGTAATGTGGGCAATATGTGATTTAAAGCTTAAATAAGCTCAGAAGCACTAACTGCCAAATAATACTAAAAAGATAAATTTCTTTCTACTGCAAAGAGAATGTATCAGGTCTGATTTTTATTTATTTTACACATACAATGTACATTTTATCATTCCCCGGGGTAAAGCAGAGTAGAACAGCTAGTGTGTGTGTATATTATATATAAAATATTATATAAATTATATATATATACAGTATGGGTATATGTGTATATGTGTGCATATGTGTGTGTGAACCACAGGCTTTGAAAGTAAACAAGACATTCTTTATTGAGAAGGAAGCTTAGGAGTAAAGTCCAGAGGTGGACAAGGAGAGCCCTGTCACACCTATATAATGTTCAGACTGAAATATGAATATGCACTTATGCCAGTAAGTAAATGCAAGATTGTTTATTGATAATAAAAATAACACAAGCATTGAATAGTAATTCATATTAACATATAAAAATAGCACTTAGACTATTGAAAACGATGATATAAATAGATGTTAAAAGATTTAACAGTTTGCTAAGTTTGATTTCATCTGTCACCTTCCTGTTGCCAAGCCAGGTGTAGCTCTCTTGATTGATGAAGTACGTAAGCACCAGGCCAAATGTTAAAACTACAGACATTCATTCTTGTTTGCTGGCTTGGAGATCTCTTGGCTGAGGTGACAAAAGGCATGTTTGTGACTTACTGTACAAACTTACAGAACAAACTGCATGCAGCCTCAAAACACCACAGTTTCAAAACAACCTCACATTTGTTTTTTTTTTTTCATATACATTAACCCAGACAAGGTAATTTAGAAGTGAATTGGGAGCATGTAAAGTAATCCCATTAGTTATGATTACATCATTTTTGAAATTCTAAAAAAAAACTTTTCATGAACTTGTGCCACATTCTGTAGTTTTTGCTTCAGGTTATGATAAAGGTATCACCAAGCAAAGTTTCAAATACATTTTTCCATGTATAGAATTTTGTCTTACTATTAAATTTAAATTTGTATTTTTGTCAAAACAATTATCCATATATATATATATATATATATATATATATTCCCATTTAATTGCCATTGTATTGTAATAAATACTACACATTGTTCAATAACATTGCAGTACAGTAACTTTAAGACAAATGTATCTAATTAAACAATATTGAATAACCTTCAACAGCACTAGATAGATAGATAGATAGATAGATAGATAGATAGATAGATAGATAGATAGATAGATAGATAGATAGATAGATAGATACTTTATTAATCCCAAGGGGAAATTCACATACTCCAGCAGCAGCATACTGATACAAAAAACAATATTAAATTAAAGAGTGATAAAAATGCAGGTAAAAACAGACAATAACTTTAAATAATGTTAACGTTTACCCCACCCGGGTGGTATTGAAGAGTTGCATAATGTGGGGGAGGAACGATCTCCTCAGTCTGTCAGTGGAGCAGGACAGTGACAGCAGTCTGTCGCTGAAGCTGCTCCTCTGTCTGGAGATGACACTGTTTAGTGGATGCAGTGGATTCTCCATAATTGATAGGAGCCTGCTGAGCGGCCGTTGCTCTTCCACGGATGTCAAACTGTCCAGCTCCATGCGTACAATAGATCCTGCTTTCCTCACCAGTTTGTCCAGGTGTGAGGCGTCCCTCTTCTTAATGCTGCCTCCCCAGCACACCACCGCGTAGAAGAGGGCGCTCGCCACAACCATCTGATAGAACATCTAACATCAATACTAAGTTGCAGTATAAATTTTTTTTGGTGACTTAATACCATTTCATGCTAGACGATATTGTTCACAATAAGTATTCATGTGCTAAATATCAGAGCACTTGTCAAGCTCTTTGTTATTTCAAGATGAGCCCACTCACTTGCCTCACAGTCTTAAAGTGAGGATTAAGGGGATACTTGAATGTGTTTCTGTTGTTTTGCTTTTTTTTGTGTACTTATTTGAAACATTAAACAAAATTCACAGCTTACAAAAATGGTGCAATTTTACAGCTGATGAGAAAAATATTTTTATTTTATTTCTGGTATTTCACTCTATCATACAACTGATGACTTACTATGAGTAGTAGTGGGAGGAAAAAAAAATCTGTTGGAGATCACAATTCTTGAGGACAGCATTTGATCAACATGACAAAACAATTTTTTAAAACATGCATCTTTTAAGTAAAGAAAGACTCTACAGTTGTCACAGGTAATGTATTATTAAATAAATGTCTGTAATTTGTCTAAATGAATTGCATTCTTATATATTTTCTGGACAATAATGGTAGCCATGTTACTGTATGGTTTATTAGTTATACTGCTATAACAATACACAATTAATGTTCTATGAAATTTTGTTGATGGAGTGCATATGCTGATTTTGTATAATCTGTGCCACCATGAACATGTTCATTCAATACCTTCTCATTTCAAATTGAAAATATGGACTCACTTTGGATTTTACAAAGTTAAAGGAGAACTCAGCATGAACATGCCTAAGTCTGCAGAGGAACTGTGGCAAGGTCTCCAAGATGTTTGTAAGAGACCACCAGCCAATTTTCTTAGAAAACTAAATACTAGCCGTACTTCAGAGAATTGATGCAGTCTTAAAGGCAAAGGGTGGTCACACCGAATTTTCATTTGATTTAATTTTTTCCTGCTGTTTGTAATATATTTTTTCATATTTAAAATTGTTTTCATTATTTTTTAAAACACTTTTGCTTATATATGCTGTGCATGATAGTGAAGGTGTCAATTTCGATTTCACTGGATATATTTGCTGAAGAGAACATACGTTCTCATTAAAGTAAATCAAAGAAATGAAATATCATCTGCATCAACATGCAAGTCTCATATCTCCCGTTAATAAAAGTTTCCATTGGTGCCTGTTTCTTGTATATGTTGTACATATACTGTACATAGGTTGCACTCAATGTATGAAGTTGTATTCGTTGCCTCTTTTGTCTATTACTAGTGTTGTATTACTGTCACTAGTTTGTTTGAAACATGCAAGTAAGAGTTTCATAGTATGGCGTACAAATGACAATAAACTTGAATTTGAAAAGCGTTTCCATTTGTGAAGCTTTATGTGTACCCAAAAGCAACACAATTAAACTGGTTCAATTTTAAATTAGGAAATAGTCATATATCAAAATGTTTAGGACTGCAACCTGATGCCAAATGCAGTAAGGAATGACTAATATTAATTTGTCATAAGGATAATTTATAAGAAACTGCTGGATGCATTAACTTGGTAAGCATGTCTGTTTGATAGGGAAATCATTTGAAGGAGACACATTAACAACATCAGATGACAGAATCAGCTGGTTTAGTTTTTAGTCATTATAATCCTATTTAATCTATTAAAAATCAGCAAGATGAACATATGCAGATAAAGCGATCCAGATATAATCAACAGAACTAAAGAATTATTTATGTATTCATTGTGGCCAAATGGGTCACTTCAAAGTTGAATATTCACTGTTGAAAAGAAAAGACAAAGATTCACATATAATGCAGGTTAAGGTTCCTTCTTATTCTGCTCTAGTTAATGACAATCTCATAGCCCTAATTTTGACATTGACTTTAGAAATTGCAATACAACAGTTTTCAATCATTTGTAAACATGTTTTCAATCAGGTGGCAGTGGTAGCATGATGGTTAGTGCATTCACCTTACACATACAGCAACCAGAGACTGGACCTCATGTCCAAATGGTATAAGCCATCTGTGTGGATGTTGTGCATTCTCTCCAGTTACGCTAGCTTTCCTCCTACATTCTAAGCAAACTTACCGCTTCTGAGTGTGGCTGAGAGTGTGAATGGGTCTCATGATGGACTGGCACAAGATCCAGTTTAGAGTTCTTGTTTTTCATAATCCTGCTAAGGTAGAACAGAGCATGACCTTCTGCAATCACCAATTCAAACATGAGAACATAAAAAATATGACAAACATTCAGTCCATCAAGCACATTTGTTTAGCTAATATCTCATCTGGATTCTTCTTAAATGCTGTCAATGTTTCTGAATGAGATATGGGTTATGTCAATCTCCAAGGTATTTTGTTGTGTTACACATTTATAACACTCTGTTTTTTTCAAAAGTCTGGAAGAGCATATTAGACTTGACAAAAT
Organism: Erpetoichthys calabaricus; assembly: GCF_900747795.2. NCBI lineage: Eukaryota > Metazoa > Chordata > Cladistia > Polypteriformes > Polypteridae > Erpetoichthys > Erpetoichthys calabaricus. The sequence goes on from NC_041399.2 coordinate 141,948,503, forward strand.
CCCAACCTACAACAGTAAATGCATTCTTATAGTGACTCAAATTTTTAAAGAATCAAGAGAAAAGCCAAGCAAAATGACACCTTTTATTGGCTAACTAAAAAGATTACAATATGCAAGCTTTCGAGGCAACTCAGCTTGGCTTTTCTGTACATTCATAATGGCTAACACGGTACAACACCCTAGTACTAAAGAATCAAGTTAATTGTCTTTCAACACAATGCTTATGATAATGCTAAATCAAGCCCTGAATGCACTTACTCGGTGGCAATGCTCACAGCTTACATCAGAATTAATGGTTTTTGCTTATGGATGGGAACATTTTGGCAGGCTAGCATTTCAAAACATTGCCCAATAAACCAGAATTTCTTTTTAAAAAACAAAAGAAAAACTCATCTTAGATGCTGTGAAAACATATTTTTGGTTAGCATTTCCAAAGTCATCCTTCACTCTCTATTTCAGAGTTAAAATTGTGTTTTGCTGCCATAATAGCAAGCAAATAGAAATAAAGAAAGAAAGAAGTGATCTTAAGCAACAGAGGGAGTTAACTAAAGAAATCAACACACGGTTTTAAAATAATCATAACTGATCCAATCTTTACCTTGATATCTGATTCATTTGACAAACTTTAGCATTTAAGTTAAAAATTAACATTTTGAGGAATTTTAAAAGCAATCAAATACAGAAAACAAATGAATAAAAGCAAACCACAATTTATGCTCAGAATATAAAAGGTAAAAATAACTTGCCAATAGTGATGAACAAACCCTTCGTCCTTCCCCAGACTTGAATCCAGTTCAGAACTTCTGGGATATTATGTATTGATGCATCTGACGGCGCCAAACATAATATAATATAATAGAATCTTATATATAAACGTATATGTGTGGAAGTGTGTGTGTGTGTGTCGGTCCGGCCCGGAAGTGAGAGGTGGGAGTCGGGGAAAAACTAAACGTCTACGCGTGGAAGTGTGTATGTTTGTCTGTCTGTCCGGCCCGGAAGTGCAAGGCTACTACAGCATGAAGCTCAGGGAGCTCACAAGGCGGCCCCAAGTTAACGAGTCGGAAGAAGAAAGCAACTGTGTTGGCAAAGTAAAACTGCCAAGAAAAGATTGGAACTCTTATGCAAGCCAGACGAGCACATCGGCAAAACGGTATCCCTTTTACTTTTCCTCCTGCCGCTAATACACAAGCGAGGCGAGCACGTTGGCAAAATGAAACCTAGGAGAGAGATGCCTAAAGTAGTTCCTTTCAATTACCTGACATCTCTACATTTCAATTTTTTTCTGACGATTTCTATAGTTTCTAGGACCCCAGGCTTTTTACAGCACGGGCTTACACAGCTAGTATAATATAATATAATAGTCAAAAACTTGATCAATTTAGTTTCACATATCGCAGAAAAAATGCCAAATAGTCTGTGATTGTAGCGTAATGGTGACAGATTAGTTTCAATAATTAAATCAGGAGACAGTATAGCCCAAATTGGAATGGCTTGGAGCTAGGACAAAAATTGTGAGGTAAATGCTCAATTAAAGAAATAGTGAAATAAAATGGGCACCCAGATATTGTGGGTGAAACTCAATGTGCTAACCATCACACCACCATCACAACCAGTAAGATGCTGTTTGTCTAGTAATATATCCCATTATAGTATTTCATACTACTCTATCCAACCCCTGATCCACCTCCAACCCATGGCCAACAGTATATATGTCAAGAGATGTACCCGTGTGCCAAATTTGAAGTCTGTGCCTTGAAAAACAAAGATGTACATAAAGAACAAACAAACAAGATAATATGGTGCTTTGGAGAGATAGAGATTTGAAAGAAATGAACTAATCCAGCATGTGCAAGGTAAAACTGTTTCATTATCAAGAATACAGAAATATGTGCATAAATAAAACAGATTAGAAAAGAGAACTAAAACTAAATAAAATTAAGGATTAAAATAAATGATACATATTCTGACAACTCCTAGCATAATTTAGTCATGCAGATTTCCAACAAGTATGGATACCGTGCAGGATATTGGCTCAGTTTACTGAGGAGAGAAGAAGAAGAGTAGAAAATAGCAAATATTTTCCCTCTCCATGAACTAGAAAAGCCAATTTTGAGAATTGAACAAGTGATAAGCACAATGATTGGGCATTTCATTTCTGGATAAGTGCAGGATGATTACCATCAGCACAAAATTATAAACATCCACTAGTGCTTAGGAGGGGATGAAGCATTTCTGCTGTACCAACGCTGCTGCAGAGAAAATAGTCATTTGCTTTCAACCAAGGGCAGTTTTAACCACAGTTGTAAGGTTCAGTTTTCCTAAGTCAGTGATATTAAAGAACCATATACTGGCAGCTGTTGTTAAACCAGAACATTCTCAGATGCAGAGAAGTGAAAATAAACTAAAAGTCTTGAAAATGATGAGGAAGTGTGCGCCAGATGGGAAGAACTATTTTTAACACTGTTTTTTATTCAGATATATCTGATTTCTTTAATACATTGACTGCAAAGGTAAAAGCTTTGCAAAAGTAAATCTAAGCAGAACAAAATGGTATTTTCTAATATAAACTTAAAATGTGATAAGAAATATTTATATTACTAAGAAGCATAAACAAAAAATAAAAAAGCAATGGGTAGTTTTGATTGCCTATTAAATGACATTAGCCATAAACTCCAAGCTTTAAAATATGAACTAATAAGACTAATAACACATTTGTAGCTCCTTAAAGGGAGACAAACCTAAATATCAACCAAAATTTAAAGCATGATCTGTTGGTGAGATCTTTCCTTTCGATATGGCAATAAAACTAGTGGAGGAGAAATGCTAATATGTAAAGCACTTCCTTTGTGACCTGGAAGATGAAGTGTATTTGTGCTTGAGAAACTTGAACTTGTGCTTGAGAAACATGAACTTAGCAGCCTAATTGTTGTTAATGTATCTTCAGCCAACTGAGAGATAATGCTTTGTTGTAAATGGTTTAACACCAACTTCAATTTTAAGATGTTTTCTTAAAGTCATATATAGTCGGTTTCTCCACCCACACTCAAGACAGTGTTATTTTTCCATTCTGTGAATTATAACATACAATATTTTTTCATTGATTACATCTTTAATGACAAATAACTTTATAACTTCAGGGACGTCTTTCATTTACAGTGATGTTTATTTCTGACCCTGTTCTACTTATCTTAATGGTTAGAACTGCATTTTCTATTAATTAGAGCAGCTGATGACCTAATTCAGTATTTATAGCATTTAAAGACTTCATTTAGATTATTTCTATGAAAATAGATGTTATTGCTGAAAGTAATTTGAAACTATGTGCTTGAACTATCTGGTAAACACCTGAAGTATATTTAAGAGTATATATAATATCCTATTTTCACACAATAAGAAGTCTCAGATTAGAATGCTAACTGAATTAATTGGTCATAATTTTAAGGCAGATGGTAAATATACTAGGTTTCTTATGTGAATCTTTATAAAAATTAAATTCCCAAGAATGAAGTTTGGAATGCTATTGCAGAAATCAGTAGTGTGGTTGTGGTTGGTAACAGACTAATAGGCAACATAGTCAAGGAACATTATGAGGTGCTTTATTCTCTGGAATATATCTGCAATGAAAGATTTTAAAAAATTATTTAGACATACAACAACCTCAGACAATATGCATAAAGATGTTTGAAAAAACTTTAATCCCTTCTGAAATCTTATAATTAAAAAAACAATGATTAAATTAGTTCTGGTAGTTTGCTCTGTCTTCAAAGCCACAGAGAAAAATTCCCTAGCTAAACCATTATACACACTATTATAACAAGTATACACATCCATCTTTCTCCAGAAAAATAAAATCCATTAGAATGTTTATATTAATAGCCATCAAACATAATTGTAACGATTTTGGCATGAAATCCTACAAACAGAATTAAGAAAATTACCTTCCATTATTTCACATGATTAAGTTTAGTATTAAATGTATGCTTAACTTGGACCAAAGTACTCTTACATTTTTTGTCACTGAATGTGGAAAAGGTGTTTGACAGTTTGAGACAATTTTTTTTTACAATATGCAAGTTTGGTTTTGGACTCAATGTATCTACATAGACTAATTTTAGCACAGAATCTTCAGTTTGTGTAATTATTTAAACTGTAAAAAAGGCATTCTTTATCTTTGATTTAATTTCACATCATTCTTGATTGGCATGCCATTCATTTGTGTGTAAGTGCGTATTATGGAATTATAAGAGAAATATCCATCCATCCATTTTCCAACTCACTGAATCCGAACACAGGGCACGGGGGTCTGCTGGAGCCAATCCTAGCCAACACAGGGCACAAGGCAGGAACCAATCCCGGGCAGGGTGCCAACCCACCGCAGGACACACACAAACACACCCACACACCAAGCACACACTAGGGCCAATTTAGAATCGCCAATCCACCTAACCAGCATGTCTTTGGACTGTGGGAGGAAACCCACGCAGACACGGGGAGAACATGCAAACTCCACGCAGGGAGGACCCGGGAAGCGAACCCAGGTCCCCCAACTGCGAGGCAGCAGCGCTACCCACTGCGCCACCGCGCCACCGTGCCGCCCATAAGAGAAATACTTGAGGAAAAATATATTTTTATGCTAATGAAGAAGTGCTTTACAATATTGATATTTAGCCATGATTTACACATGTAACAAATGCAAACAAAATGTAAAAAAGTAGGATTTAAGTTCAATTTGAGTAAAAGTAATTATTTACTATAAATGCCCGCCCATGTGTAGTTAAATATAATCTCTTAACCATTCTACATCAGCTCACATATTTAAGTCAGAATCATATAAAATTTACTGATGTTTTCAAATTTAGTTTTGATAACCTGACCAAATGTGGATAATAAAACTTCAATAACTAGATACTGTATATCATCATTTAATATTATCCATGAGAACTAATACAGTTTAACTATCCCTGATCCAAAATACCTGATATCAGAAGTATTTCAGATATTTTTAGATTTAGGAATATTTGCATATACATGATGTGTTTTCCTGGGGACACCCCTGGTCATGACCACTCATACATATAATAATTCATATCACAGAGCCTTTATTATAATGTGTGTTGATGTGATAAACATATTAAACTTCAAAAGTAATGAATATGTTGTATAGATTGTATTTTACTTCCCTTTTAAAAGGCCAATTCTGCAAATCTGCACTGAAGAATTTTTTTGTTTTTTCATCACTTTATATTGGCTAGCTGTTGTTACGTCTGAGGGAAATGATGAACAGGTCAGGAATATTTCATCCAACCTTCACCCAATCATGCTCGATGTGCTGAAAGTCATTAAAAGACCAGTGAGTCACTACATTTAGTTTTCGTATGGTGTGGGTGTATATATATATATAAAACATAATATCCATCCATCCATTTTCCAACCCGCTGAATCCGAACACAGGTTCACGGGGGTCTGCTGGAGCCAATCCCAGCTAACACAGGGCACAAGGCAGGAAACAATCCTGGGCAGGGTGCCAACCCACCGCAGTAAAACATAATATGTTTAATCCAAAATAAAAAGACAATTTGCAGTTGTGTTCGGTTTCTCTAACATGTCTGGAGCAATTTGCTGAACTCATATTGCAATAAGGGCATCTATTGTAGCAAGAATGAAGCTGGTTTTGTTAACTATAAGCAGTGATATCCCATTAACAGACACGTCATCTGCAATTTTAAAGGTGGGACGCAGCACTTTGAACTGCCAGGGTTATCGTGTTGCTTCACAGGAGACAAAGTTTATCGACTGTGTGTTCTTGCTTAGTGACTCTCAATGCTACAATGGACACACACACTAATAGTTCAAAATATTTATATTTGCACAGACTTTTTAAAGATGCTTTTACACACACTTTTCAAATCAGGTTTGTTAGAAAATCACTTTTTCTAGTTTATAATATTTGCAGTTACACGATTGCATCAGTGTATGGACACTAGCTACTTAATAACAAGTACTGAAGAGTGATATGAAATCCACAAGTCAAAGTAGTTGAAATTTCAAATGTCACACATCTGATGGTTTAATTTTCTAAATTTTTCTTCCCATTTTTAGATTTATCCCAACTTCAAAACAGCCTTTGTGAAATTTAACTAGTCAATTTAAGATTATTATATCAGAATTCCCATAAAATAGACTTTCTCCTGTTGTTTTCAAAATACTCCTCATAAGTGATCTGACTTTGCTGTTGCTTATGACTTTGTATAAATACAGAATTAATCACTGAACTGGACTAAGACTAACTGCAGAAATTAGCCACAACAGGAGATGGTACCACATTCACTTTTGTATCGCTCCAATAATAACGATTACTTTGGATTCAAAAAACCCAATGAATGATAAAATTGAGTGTTTGCTGATTCATTTTCAGTAATCAAGTGTGCTGTTTCAGTAACCTATCTATGAGATTATGCATTTTTGTTAAAGCGTTGATTTTCATTTGATTGAAAAGATATGCTGTGTGCTTCAAAACATTGAGGAATGTTTGGCCAATGTGGAAATTTTAAAACAGTAACGTGTGTGAGATTGGTGTCCTGTCTAAAGTTTAATTCTTGCCTTGAGGGCAGTTTAGCTGGCAAAGATACTGACTCTAAGGGACCCAAAATTAGATACTCTAGATTGAAAATGAATGGTTGTACAGACAATTGTAGCCATGTTCATAACAAACTGAAGTTAATGTGAAGCTTCCAGTATTTTATCACTGGTATCTATGGAGTTGTGTTATCAGGCGAATAATCTCAATATTTGTTCGATTCACGCAACAGACAGTTGCTTGGTCTCAACATTGCACTCTGAAACTATGCACAAAAACATATATTTTCATTTTTAGGTAATAGAGAAGATACCTATAATCTCATGCAGAAATTCAAAAGCTAGAAGAACTTCTTGAGTTGTAGCTATAAGGCATCTCCTCTCTCTTTCTCACCCTTTGCTCAGGTTTGTCATTACCAGCTTTTTTTTCTGTTCTTCACCTTGTACTCCCAATAATTCTCTGCATACCACAGATTGAGGACCACTGCTCTTTGTCGTGATATCACACATCTCAGTGAACGTGGTTACTTGATATATGTGTGGTTTCAGGAGTATGGCCTCATGGGGATGGTGAGCATTTGTGGAAACTATAAAAGTAGGCTTATAGGCTTGGTGAGGTTAACTCTTCTGACCTTTTGACAGAAGCCATGTTCTGTCCTTTTTGAAACTAAATGACCTTATATTTTAAAGCATCTTTTCCATATATTCCTTTGTCATTTTAAGCCCATTGTGTCATTTAGTGATCCTGTTTCCTTTCTTTGTATGAGGTCATTTTATCACAGCAAATCGCAGACTAGTTCAAGTGAGTTACTTTGCAAGTCACATTAGTCACATTTATCACCGACTGCCTCTGACTCACTAAGAATATGTACTGTAAATGAAGGCTACAGCTGAAAATTGCTGGAAAAGTTGCCCAATGCAACATAGGTTCAAGCAGAAATCTAATATTTCAATGCTTATGCAGAATATGCCATCAATGCAACAGACATTTTTAAGATTGAAATATTATTTACAGTTGTTCCTTTACAAGCCAATTATATCCACCGTCTGTATAATGCACAATTTGTAAAGCATGGTAGGTGCTTTTTATTGGTACCTGTTGTGCCAGATGGCTGGGGACGCTACCCATGCCTGGATAGTCCACGAGAGGGACGATACCTTCCCTGGGCCACGAGAAGGTAGACACCCTGGTCTGTTTGGGGGCCACTGGAACCCTGGATGGCAGCACTTCCGCCACACCAGGAAGTGCTGCCGGAAGAAATCCCAGGGGAACCCGGAGTGCTTCCGGGTGCTCATCTGACACTTCCGCCACACCAGGAAATGTCGTCGAACGGAGCACCTGGAGCCCATCTAGGTTATTATAAAAGGGGCCGCCTCCCTCCAGTAGAGGAGACGGAGTTTGTGAGGAGGGGAGTGGAGGTCAAAGAAAGAGAAAGAGAAAGAGAGAGAGAAAGGAGACAGTTGTTGGTAACAAGGTATTGTGGTGCTAATGGAAAATAAACGTGTGTGTTTTGGACATCCTGGTGTCTGTCTGTCTGTGTCCTGGGGCTGTCTTTCCACACTGTAAAGATTTTTATATGGATAATATTGTCACGTATTAGGATGTATTTTCACTATCTAGAGCCGGTTTAGTTACAGAGAAAACACACCTCCACACAGATAGCAGCTTAAAAAGTGCAGGATCAGCTAAGGCTTTGTATAAATCTCATATCTCACTGTAGTAAAACATGATGTAACACTTTGTTCGGTAACTGTCAATCAGAATTTTACGTTGAAGTGAAATCGATCATTTAGTGTGAATTCAACTTAAACTTCTACAATGCCCATTCTGTATTCCTATTGACTTAGATTATCCAAAAATATACCGGGGTCATGGCTTTAATTGTGGTGTAATGTCCCATGTGAAGGTCTTAATAGAATAAATTTTTCATTTTTTTTCATAGTTTTTTTTTAATCCATAACTCTCAAAAAAAATGCTTTGTCAGAAACACTTGATGGGACATGAATGCTTGATAGCACATCAATTTTGGTATCTTATACTGCCTTGCTAACACATTTCCTTAATTTAATCAACTGGCAAAACTTGTAACTCATCTACCATCATACAGTCAGTATAGGATGCCCTCATTTTTTTTTTAAATTAAAGAAAACTATGTTTTAGTTTGTAATGACCGGGTCAAAATATCTTGGGTGGCTGCTCCACAATTCCAGGCCAGAGGCCCAGAAAAACCTTGAATTACAAGTCAGGTCAGCCCTGTTTTTCACTCACGTTTCCAATTTGCATTTCTACCAATCAACAATGCAAACACAGGAAATCACAAAATATAAAAGTGAAAGATGAATATATTGTAAAGCAAGGTTAAATATATATAAATATAGATGACAAAAGGTGCCTGAAAATATAGTGTATTAATAAATAAGATAAACAACCAAATACATATACAAAAAACTTGACCTCCCTTGTACCCTCAGCTAATAAACAGTATGTATAATCTATAAGAAAAATATTAACCCCAAAAGGCCATTACCCACAATTCAAACAAAAATACCCTAAACTCAACACACACAAAGTCTGAATTTGAACAGTGATGCTGGCCTAAATCCTTGAAGTAAAATGAATGGAAAATATTAACAGAAATATTGGCATTACTCTGAAGTAAATACAGCAGAAAAAACAGAACAGTCGCACCAATCTGACTCCCAGCAGATGAAAAAACAGAGAACATGTCCTTCCATCTAACTGTGTGGTGAGGTGGATTTTAGAAGAGCCTCAGCCCTGACAGCATTTATCAAAAACTGTCTTCGATAGTGTGGTCAAGGTGATGAAAACTAGAATGAGATCAAGATGGAGAACAAAAACTGAAATCTAAAGCCCTATTTTTCACTAGAAACAGGAAGATCACCTCAATGGGTTATAGCGGTTCTATTTGAAAATGTGCCTTTTAATTGTGTTTGTGTTGAGTCGTGTCTTTTATAGCATTGTCCTGTTTATAAATAGTCTGTTTGTGTCTGTTTAAATGTTTTCCCCTGGAAACAAGGGGGAAGGATAACGCAGTGGAACTGTGACCCCTTGTAGTATTTTTACTGTCAGTACAATAACTTCATACGGGTTATTTTTATTTAACCTAGAGGAGGAAGGAGAGGAGGAGTACAACCATTACAACATGGAGACACATCATAAAAAGAAAAGAAACAAGGGGAAACGCCGTTACGAACCATTGTGCACCTTTCGACTGCTTGCTGCTTTCAACGCAAGACATTTAACAATTTCACCATTTCTGTAAAAACCCTGGAGTTCTGGATTATCCTGATATGCCAAGGACTATATGGTGAGACTGTTTTTGTTCATTCAGGAAAGGAGCAATCAATCAATTTCATTCATGTTACAATTACTGTAGGGCAATTTCCAACCAGACAAGGTTCATATTCCTTAATCATCCCCTGTTTAATCTTCTGAACTTTACGTTTGTTTTGTGTTTTCTGTGTGTTATATTTGTTTAGTGTTCAGTATGGGGTAAAAGGAGGGTTTGTGTTGTACGTTTATTGATTCACGTGTAATTATTGTATAGTGCCATTCACGTTTTGAGTTGTGTGTTATATTCAGTTTTTAGGGTAGTGATATTATATACTGTATTGTTGTCACTGTTAATATAGATCCACACCTACTGTATATTTTACATACTGTGTGCTTATTGTCTGTTTAACAGTCGACTGTGGGAAATTATTTAGAAAAAATATGGCTTGTCTTATCTTACAAGTCCTCATTTTGCCAGGCCACAGGCCTTGGTGGTGTAGCTGTCGTTCTGGGCGGATGGGTCGGCCGTTACAGGGTCAGCAGATGTCAATTATGTGTCTTCCTCATAATAGGTGGTTGCTTTTACACAATAAACAATTTACAATTCTGTTATAGAACAACAATTTGACAAAAGTCATGTAGCCCTGCTATAAGTTTATGAGGAACTGTTAAAAACTTCTTTAAAATTTGACAGACATGTGTTAATGTTCTTTATTCTGGTCACCTATAGAATGACTCATTATCTTAGAATTATATTTTCATATTAAATTTGATTTCCTGCTCTATATTTGTGTATGGGTGGGAATGGTGGATTTGATTTAAATAGCATTAAACTTCTCACTAATATGCAATTCATTCATTGTAATGTATAAACCAATAAAAAGGAATGTAGGTGCCTAATCTAACTAAGTGATGTAGGGGTGTTGGGGTATGAAAGAAGCTCTTGTGAGCAAAAGACAGTTTTACTGTTAAGCTTTCTATTTTCAGGCGAGTGTTAGAGCTCATTAGGCCTTTTTGCAATGTTGACTGCATTTTATCTCCTTTTTGCTAATTAAAAAACCTTCATGCCTTTGTGGTATATTTTGTATAACTTCTTTTTTTACATGCTCTCTGGTTGTGATTGGTTTCACATACTGCTGATGGTTTAAATCACCATTCCTTTTTCAACCTTTGTAACACTTTGCAATAAATCACTTAACACATGGTAAAAGGTATCTTAATTTTACTGCCACATATTTTAGTGCTGTGTCCTATGTTCATTTTAGCATGCTGTTTATTGGCTTTTTAAAACATGCTAACACAATTTTATGGGTTAATAGTATACAAGAAAACATATTGAGAGACTTTGCCAAATACGCGAGGAATCAGACTCAAGACTTTTACTTACTCAGCAGAGCCAACAGATAAACTAAGAAATGACAGTGCTTCAGTTCTTATTATGCCTTAGCCGCCCACTGGATTTTTCTTCATGTGTAAATGTTCTTATTCATCTTAATAAATAAAATTACTGATAAACTTTGTTTTGGTTAGAAAAATGTCTCTATTGTCATAAAAGAAACATTAACAGAAAAAGGAACCTATACACTAAAAGGATGGACAACTGAAAACAGAGCCAGAAAAGTAAATTAAACAGAACCTTAAATTCTAGTTTCTGGGACAACATCTTCATCCAGGGTTACATAATATTCTGTCTCTATTTTGTTCATAACATCTTGTTCTAGCCTCTTTATCAACATGTTTGTGTTCATTCATTATAAACATTAAAGCTGTAATCCTCGGGCTTCTCAGCAATTCATAAAAAATAATTATTTACGGAGTGGGGTTATTCCCAATTAATGTGCCTCATACAACATTAAATTAGCTTGAATTTCTTTTCTTTAACTACACACCAATAAGCAGTTGTTTTATCTTTGTTTCTCTGGATGATATACTTTAAACCAAATATTAAGCGTCTTTTAAGAAACCAGTACCGTGCTTCTTAATTCATGCAGTAAGGCTACCACACTGTTATTCTTCTGTAGGTTATGCAGTATGTATTTCACAGAAGAACATCTAAAATAAAAATGCATATCCTGTTGCTATTTTTTAATTCAGGTGAGCAAATCATGCAAGAAGTAAAACAAATTCCTTTGTTCTTTGTCCAGTCAAGATGCTTCAGTACAAACTAACATTGAGTAACTCATTTATTTAAATTATATTTTTTATTTGGTACGATTTTCGATTTCAAATTATTCATATACTAATAATGAATGTATCAGATAGGTAGATTGGTGTTAGGATCGTCATTTACTTTAATCTATACCTGGTGAAATTTCAACTCTACAGTGCAGTCATTGAATGTTTCTATCCCCAAATTAACTAAAGTGGATGGAAAGAGTGAGGAATAGTATGGAAGTCATAGTGACATCTTATAATGAAAGACAGATACTGTATATACATCAAATAGTTTCTCCAATTCCTTATAATAAAATCCATCAATTACCATTTTTAGATCTGTCATGTTTTGCGTTGTGCTAAATATACTGTTAGTTCTATTCTGCACTGCTTTAACTCCCAAAGTTTCTATGAAGACCAGAGGGATTTTGTTGAGATATTACACAACAAAACATTTGTTTTATTTACTTTTACATGTAACTTCCATCCATCCATCCATTTTCCAACCCGCTGAATCTGAACACAGGGCCATGGGGGTCTGCTGGAGCCAATCCCAGCCAACACAGGGCACAAGGCAGGAACCAATCCTGGGCAGGGTGCCAACCCACCGCAGGATACATGTAACTTAATGCAGTGAATTTTAGTTTCATTGTTTCTATATATCTTTCCCTGATTATGATTTTCAATAAAAGATCAATTTACATATGTGATATTTCATACTTCTTATAACTGAACACTAAGTTGATTCCAAGGTTAAAGTACTTAGGTTAGGTTCACTGTCCACAAGGAGTTTTCATATTCTTATGGGCTCAATGGGTAAGTATTCCAGCAACCAACTAGAATCTCTTTCTGCTTTGTGCAAAATGCATACTGTTAATGAAAAAAATCGTATATATAAGAATCTGATGATTTACAACATGAGAACAGCATATGGTGGGAATTTACCAAAATATATGCAAAATGCTATACCACAGAAGTTTATTTTTCACATTTTGGTCTACTTTAAAGAAAATGTATTCCATCCATCCATTATCCAACCCGCTGAATCCGAACACAGGGTCACGGGGGTCTGCTGGAGCCAATCCCAGCCAACACAGGGCACAAGGCAGGAACCAATCCCGGGCAGGGTGCCAACCCACTGCAGAGAAAATGTATTTAATAAAGAAAATTTTTATGTGTTTAAAAATATTATACAAAAAGTTTTTTTATCATAAATTCAAACATTTAATTAGTGTATTAATTGACATTTTACATTCATTCACTTAGATGCTTTTATCCTAAGTGACTTACAAAAGGGATCATCATAAGTCTTGGGGCTGTTTAGGAACAAGTGTTATGAGACAAGGTTACAAAACTAATCATCACAAGTAAAGAGTTTAAACTAAACAAAACACAGAATAGTTCATCCTAAAAGCCATTATCAATTAGACTGATATTCACAGAATAAGAGAACCTTCAAACATTTCTTATACTCACAGAGGGAGTCAACAGTAGGTGGGCAGGTCATTCCAGGAGTGCCACACAAAAAAAGTCTGGATTGAGGTTTTGTAGGGTGGCATCACTAGACAGTGTATAGTAGCAGACCTGAGTGGACAAGAAGGAGCATAGGACCTCATGAGTGCCTCCATATACATAGACACTGACCAACTGAGTATTCTGTTGGCAAGCATCACAAATCTGAACTTAATACATACTGCTATGGAGAGTCAGTTTAGTGAGCTGAAAAGAGAAGTGACATATACTGTAGGCATCTAACTTGTGTTGAACACAAAACATGCCGTTGCACTTTGAATCAATCCCAAGGTGGCATACTGGTAGGTGTTAACAATTATGCCAAATTGAGATGGGGTATTAAATAGACAGGATAGTTGAAATAACAAGGAGATCTGTCTTTGCCAGTTTTAGCTGTAGATGGTGCTTCTTCATCCACATGGTGATATCAGTAATCATGGTGAGTTTCTCGCTGATACCATTTGGTTCTCAGGAGGGAATGGCAGGTACAGCTGTGTATCATCAGCATAGCAAAGATATAATACACCATGGGACTGAATGATACAGCCTAGTTAGGCGAAAAAACAGAGGACCTAATACCGATCCTTGGGACATCCCTGTGCTTGCCTGATGTATCCTTGCCAACTCTCCACACAAGGACATATGGCAGAATCTGCCTAAGAAATAGGATTCAAGCCATGTGAGAGAAATCCCTGTGATGCTAAGGTCAGAGAGGGTGGAAAAGAGGATCTGATGGTTGACTCTCTCTAAGGTGGAGGAAAGATCTAGAAGGATGAGAATGGATGACATATCTAGGCAGCTGGAACATGTCGATAACAGTCAGAAGAGCTGTCCCAGTGGACTGGAATATTTTGTACCCTGACTGTTAAGGATTGAGTAAGAGCTGTCCTATTGAGATGGCTCCTTTAGAAGCCTGTCTGCTAAGATTGAGTAATCTTTTCTGTAGAAGGAAAGAATAAACTTGGTTAGAGATATTATGTTCAGGTGTTTTGAATAGAAATGAAACAAAAAAGACTGGTCTGTAATTGCCTACTTTAGACGGGTCAAGTTTGGGCTTTTTGAAAAGTGTAGTTATTATTTAAACACAGTAGGAAAGATGCCTGCACTTAGTGAGGCACTGATGATATCTTTAACTGCAGAAATGAGTGAGGGAGAGATAGCAAGAAGGAGATGTGGGGAAATGGGGTAAAGTGGACAGGCAGTAGGGATGACTAAAGAAGAAGTTGGAAACATCAGTAGTGAAGAACAGTGACACAGTGGAGAATGTTGTGGTGTATTCAGGATGGAACAGACTGGCTGGAAGGGTTGAGGAAAATTGACCACTGATGACAGCCACCTTTTCCTGAAAAAACGTAACAAAGTCATTAGCAGTCAAGGAAGTTGAAAGTGAAGGTGGTAGGCTGAGGAGAGAAATGAAGGCAGAGAACAAGCTATTAGTGCCAGTAGCATTGTTAATCATGTTCAATTTTGCTAATTTACCTGTATCATTGTATTCTTTATTTCTTTTAAGATGTTAAAAATTAAAAGTGAAGGTGTAGAAACCTTCCATTGCAGGTGGGATAGTTCCAGTTTATAAACTGAAGGTTCTGAGTTCAAAACTTGAAGTAGGAAACGTTTTTAAACAAATATGTAAATACCTACCACAAGTAAATAGACATTCTGGCTGTTTAATAGAAGCATAAAATATAATCAATGTTCTTTGTAATTACAGCTTTGCTTTGCTGCTGTAATTACTGCATTTAAAAATTTTGAACTTTAAATGCTTAAAGTGCGAGTTTTGGATTGAATTCAAAATTTAGAATAGTCTTTATTTCAAAGCCTTGATTGCATATGCCAGATTTTGTGAACTTCTGAGCAGTGGTTTGGCAGTTGTTGGTATAAGCTTTAAAAATTTGGAATTTTAATAGTTTGAAGCTGAATAGTTGGAATTCATCCAAAATCTAATCAACTCTTAAGGCTAACAAGTGCAACTTGTCTGCAAAATTTCATATAAAATTTGTCCATTCATTCTCTAATTACAGTGTTCACCAAATTTTTAACACAAACACACAAGCATATAGACACACTGACATACATCTTTCCAAAAATGCTCAAACTATTTTTAGGGATATAATAACCTGTTTTGCTATTAAACACCTTAAGTCAGTTTTTTTTTCATTAAAATAATAGTTTTTTCATATGCTGCACTAAATAAGGAGGAAGTAAAAATGGATTATAAGATTGAAAAGAGGATTTTCTTCTTTTTGGGCAAGCTAAGAACTTTAACTGAATGAAAATACCTTAATTGTCCCCAAAGGGTTTACAATCATAAGATTGTCTCTCAAACCTTAGTATACCAGTGACAGGTCTTTTAAGAGTTTGTTACTGGGACTCTGTGTTTCACAGAACTCATGAAGAGCCTTATGGATTTTTCCAGATAAAGTTGTGTTCCAAGAAAAACTCTCCTTATTAAGGAGTATAGCAGAGTTCACCCTAACAGGAGGGCGGAGTTCCATTTATCTGTCTGAGTGGAGGCAGACTGCCTCTTGACCTTCCATCCATCCTTTTAAAGGCTGTTTCCATTACCCATGTGAGGAAATGACAGAGCTGTCCAAATGTCACACTAACATCACTGGGCAGTCCAGTCACCCTGGGATTTCTGTGTTCTTCCGATGCATAGCTTTCTTTGGCTGGTTTCACGTCTTAAACTGGGAATTAAAGAAGAACAAGCAAAGAGGCATCAAGAATTTGTTTTCACTATCCTGTGCTATAAGGTGAAAGACCACACTGTTACACTTTAGAGAGCTGCTCTATTTTTAATATGCAATTATTGCTTTTCTGCAGTCTCTGATTTCTTTTGAAGCAAGTGTCAGTGGTAGTGATTTTGACAGATAGCAAACTGAACAAGATGTTTGAATGCAGACTTTCACCTTAATGATACTTGGCCTCATGCTGGGCTGTGGTGCTTAATTACTTGAAGATTCTTTCTTAACATAACATTAGATCATTCATTTTGTGTGTGCTCCCATGCAGAATGTTGGAACATGGGTTCCAAGGTTATCGTGTTTATCCTTTATAAATATGAAATCATACCCTCTGAACCAAATATAGGTGGATTCTGAGCATGAAGACAACATATCAAACAGTAAAATGCATATTGTCCTTTTATGATTAATGAAAGATAAGAAATGCGTAAAAACAAATCAAGAGGAGAAAACACATACTTTAATTGAATCATAATTGTCATATAAACACCTGGTCCAGGTGAACAAACTCCAGCTGGCTGCCCTTTGCACAAGAAATGGTATCAGGTTATATATCTGCACTAGTGTAAATAAACACAGAATAATGAATAACATTTCAAGCATGCAAGGTATATTTAGAATAGGTCTCATGTCTGGCACCCAACCATAGCAAACATAGTTTTCCTTTGAGTAATATGGTGGTATTTTTCAACACTTTATCTTTGTGATTGTCAGATCTTGTAATGATAAATACACTCTAAATTGTCTAAAATGAAGTGTATAAAAGTGCAACTCTATGATGTTATATACTGTAGATGCCAAAATCTTGGCATGGTCAATATTAAAATACATCAGCTGAACATTGATTTTCTAACCTTTTTTAAACTTGCCATATCCAGGTACAAGGTAAGGTACTGAGTAAAATAGAAAGAAGCAAAGCTTAACATGGATAAAAGTCTGTACATGGGATTCACATCTGTAAGACATAATCTCAGTGTATTACTTAATTTGCAAGCAAACACAAAACCTATTTGTTTCATATAGTGACTATGTAGTGAAACCCATTTCAGAACAATATACATTTCCTCAGCTGTAGTGCAGTTGTTTACATATTGGGACAAATGACCATAGGAAAGATGCCCATCTTGCATTGTGCTGGTACAGCAAGTCTGATGTCTTGCTTTATTTCTGCAGCTCACTGTAAATCATAACCCTAATAATTTCTGTTTTGGTCATAAGATAACACCATCAAAGCAATAAACCCATAAGAGAAACCTCCTACAGTCTTAACTATTTTTTGCCTATCATATTTACTCCTTATAACAATGTCCTCTTCTACAGGACATCAGTTCTACAAAATATTTTTCTTAATGGCAGACCACCTCTTATTTATTTAGGCTGTCTTTCCAGAATCCTTTAGATGGCTTACAGGAACTGGAGAACAGCAAAGGACTTGCCCAGGTGCAGACTGAAAGACTGGTGTGGTTCAAAGTATTAACCTCAAGGCCATACTGTATGACTAATCATGAACTGTTGTAATCACAAATTTCACATGGTTATGATAATTTATTTATTTTACAACAGTCTTCAAACACTTATATTTTGTCATGTTTGAAATGCAAGCTTTGTATCAAAAAGCACCAATAGTAAAAAAAAAAGAAAACTAGGTTTAGGCTTATCTTATCATAAATGTATATCTCATCAGTTTTGAAATATGAATATTCAGTTCTTATTTGTACCTCCTCATCCCACTAACTTAATAGCCTTGTTATTAATCTTGAAATAAGTTATGGTCGTTTTTGCATGTGTTAAGTGTAAACATAAACATCTCTTTCATCTTTGTCGGCTGACTAGTAACTATACAAGTGACCTATAATGATATATATTATCACAGATTACAACTTAAAGAAAATATAAACAGATATTTCAAAATTAATTCCCCCCTATTATCCTTAGTAAACTGTGGTAGTATGTATCAATAGTAGTTTTCCATTAAGGAGTACTTGGCGGACACTAGATGGAATGGTCTGTCTATGCTGACTAACATGGAATGAAGTCTGCTGGAAAGTGATTGGCTTCATAAGCACATAGGGCATTACAGACAAAGAAAAGCAAAAGATGGCATCCACTTCAGTGACCAAATGACCAGATAAAACAAACTAAGTTGTTCTATAGGACTTCAGACAGCCCATCACTGTTCTGAAACTCAAAGATGGCACCAGAGGAATGGAACCGTACATCCACAGGGAAGCAAAAAACAAATACAGACCTTAGTTACCACTCATGATGGCATGGCCAACTGACAAAATACATTTTTGCAATAGAATAAAATAAGTCTTTTTTTTGTTTTCTTTTGTTGAAATGGGACAAAAAATGTGTTGCTTCTTTATTTTTTTACAAATTCTTTTTGAAAGAGCTATATCTCTTCTTGTTTTATTGAATAACATACAAGGCAAGCAGTTAAGTTTTTGCCACATGACATTCATCTATAATGGTGGTGCTGAATATATGGCATTACTAGAAACTAGAAATTAAATGGAAAGGAGGATAAAAAACAAAACAAAAAAAGCCAACAAATAAAAACAACTCCTTAATGCATATAATAATGCATTACACCTCGCCAAGAGATTAGAGTTGCTATTTTACTTTTTATAAATAGATTTGATACAATTATGGTATTCAGTTTTGAGCAATAAAAGTAGAAGAAATTCCTGCAGCACAGCATTTACTTTCTGTGTTGACACTACTTAAAACTCTTCTGTTGAATTACTAACAGACACTCCTGTTTTCTCACACAAAGTATAATTGTCACATCACCACATCTTTTCACTGCCATCTCTTTTCTACTTTATGGATTGGTGGCTCTCTCGTGGCTGTTTCTTCTTATAGACACTTCATTACTCCCACAGAGAAACTGTAGTGTTAAAGCGACCTATAGATATTAACAGCAGTGAGACATACATATAGCCTAAACAAAATATGTTCTAGGCAGTCAAATAAGCAGAATAAATATTTATACAATCCATTAAAAGATAACCTATTAAAATGGTTGAAAAACATTTTTTAGTCAGATCAGATGGTATATTGTAAAGTCTATTGCCATGCAGAGAGTGTGGGACATTTTTCGTGATAGTCAGCAGCTCTGCCAAAGTCCTTTTCTCTGTTACTGCCTTTGGACAGCCCAGTATAATTCTTAGAATAAAGTCATTATTCCTTATCCCCTGTTCTCCTGCTATTCCTTCTGACATACCATGGTGTAAAAAATGCAGACTGATAGGGCATAAAGTCAAAGCATTTACCCTATGTGAACATAATCACTAGGACTAATAACACCCATAAGACTAGAAATTACTACAAGAGGCAAACATTACCTGAACCTTTACAAATAGCAGACAACAAATTAATGTTTAATTCATTATTAAATATATTATAAGGAGTACGTAATTAACTAGGCCAAAGTAATAAGTCTAAACTCAGAAAAGAAAAATAATAAAAGCCCAATAAATAAAAAGTAAATTTAAGAATAGCGAACTAGAAAGTATAAAGAGACAAGGCAAATGAAAGAGAAATAAATTAAATGAATATTAAGAAAAAAACTGAAAAGAAACAAAATATTACTCAAAGCTCAAAAAGACTAAATGAAAACCTAAAATACCATTGACAGAGCAAATAAGAATCTAATTCTTAGAGCTACCAAAGGTCCAATGTGCTAACCGAAGACTAGTCCAAGAACAAAAAAGAAAATTTAAAAAGCAAAAACCCAAAGCAATAAGACAATAGAAGAGAGTCGGCTATACAGTGATACCACTTTATATTTCAGTGAAGTCCCTGAGGTATGAGCAGCCCTTTTATCACACCTGAGGTACACACCTAAGGTATTTGCAGTAATTGGAGGCCAAATCTCCTAGGCTCAATCCTTAACCAAAAACATTTAAGAAATAAAAGAAATGTAAATAGAGAATAGATAAAAAAGGAAGAAGAGGTAAATTGGGGAAGAGCTCCAAAAACTAATAAGTCATCATTAAAACTCAGAGACTTTAAAATGGTGGTGTGATGCACTTAAAATTAAACAACTAAAATATTAATATGTTTCTCAAAATTCTGTATATAATTCAAAACATAGCACGATGTCCAAGAGTTACTGATTCTTAATATGCAAATCAGATTGAACCTGTGCTAAAGAACACCACTTAAATGAGTGACACAACTTGAACGTCTTAGAACTGATATTAGGACCTGCAACTTGCCAGTGTGAAGTTTTCCCAGCTCTCTCATCATCTACTGATGCCCACCAATTTGGAAAACTTCGTTAAAAATGGTGTTATTCACAGTCAGCGTTCAGAATTGGAATATAATCTAATCTTTTTCAGAAAGATACACATACCAAAGCAAAATAAAGCTTCAGTTTTAAGGTAGCTTGAATCCTGGTAATGTATAATTGAAGAGAAGCAACAGTGGATTCCATCAGTCTATGAAGTTGTAGTGGGGCTACATAAAATGTCAACTGTCTTTGTTCAGTGTTTTCAAGTGTTATCACCAATTACAACACTTGACCTTTTTTTTGGAGGTGGGGAATTTCCTGTCATCAGGTTCTGGGTTTCATAAATTAAAATGAAAAGACTGTACATTTTAAGAAAAGAAAAGAGAGAGACAAGGAGGGAACAGAATAGACCAGGATTTAACATAACAAATTCTGCTATCATTTCGCAGAAAGGATCAACAGATCATCACTTTTCATCCAGTTACAGAAGGCAGTAAGACTTTTTATCATCCACTACCCACAGCTGTCAGACTGTTATTTGGACTCACTGGCGAGACTTGTTTTGCTTCACATTTTGGGATAGCCCCGTTTGAACTGTGTTTCTACTTTCATTTCATCATTTGGATTTTGCCGGCTTACATCCATTTATCAATTTTTATATTTACCGTGTTTTTATATTGGACTTTTTGTTTGTGTGTGGATATTTATTCTTCGTTTTATAATTTTGTATGTTTCATGCTTATGACAAGGCGGGGTTGGAGCCTGTTTTATGCTTTTCTTTTCTTTTTCTATTACTGCAGATGTTTGCATTACATCAGGATTGGGGATTTGGGGTGTGTGTAACATTTCATCTTTTCCTAATATACTCCTTTTTCATATACTTAAAATTTAACTTTGTCACACATACACTTGGGAGACAACTTAAAGGCTTATCAGATTGCAATTCCACCTCGAGTCGAGGTTTGGTGCTGTTACGTAATGCTTCTCCTCCTTTCTCCCCTACAGATCAAACAATCAGAAGTCCCAATGACATCACATCCGTGCCATGGCCCTTTGGCCCCACCGTTTCCAGTCTGGCTTCTTCTTAAGAGGTGCTGCCACCATTTTGAACCAGTCAGAAAGACCTTTTTGTCATTACCAACTGTTTTAATTTTTTTGTCATCAATTATAAGGGGTTCACCCTCAAGGTTCAGAACTTATTTATCTGGGGTTTTTTTTTCCATCAACTGGAAAGCTTGAATGGAAGGTGGACAAGAAACAGCAAGAGTGTGTAGCTTGCCTTCATCCTAGTGTGAGTGCAGTTGTTACAAAGCTTTCTCCAAAGTAAACACCCTTCATGTAATGCTCAACATGATTAAAAATGATGTTAGATTAGTTCTTGTCTTTTAAAAAGCAAGAAAGTGAGGACATTTCATGCATGATGTGGCCACACACACATAAAAATTTACAAAGACCACAATGATTTGTGAAAGAAACAGATATTCCACAACAGGCATTCCACAACTCTTAGTTTTTGTCATTCTGTGAAATTGAAATGTAAACATTCACAAAAATGTATACTATATATGTGCTAAAGAATTCTACATAGGCCACTTGTTATGAACAACATCAAAACAATGTTTTGGAGCAAAACTTGCTTTGAATTTCAAGCTATAAAAATACACATGTAGGAAAACCAAGATAATAATTATATGCCTGTCTTGCATAGCATTTTGGTACACTGTATGCTATTTCACAATATAGGCTACATTGACATGGGAAAGGAGCTGTTCATTTTCTTCCAATGAACTCTTCAATCATGGTAACCACTATCTACATTAAGGTAAATAAACATTGTACATTTGATATGTTCTAATCATCAAAATCGACCATAAAACACACAGACACAGCTTAAATTAGTAAAATAGCAAGGGATTTTGCCATTCAACAGATAGCAAGCCAGAACCTTGTTGACTAAATAGTACCTCTGAACATAACCATATTGAAACAATTGTTGTGGACACACCAGGGTTAGGACCTAATGTGCAAGTCATGTATTGGGATTTGTCACAGTGAGACAGTGACATATCCATAAAAAAATGATGGAGATGGCGAAATAGTGTAAAATTAGCCAAATTAACTTGGACTAACAACATCAAGAACCAAACCAAACCAGACTGCAGATTAGTTCAATGTAATCGGTAAACATCACCCCAAATTTCAAAAACATTGGTTTGTATGGAAAACAATATAATTTTATGCTGCTTCATGTACAGTACAATGATTACATTTCCAGCTTTCCACCTTATTACCTGGTTTTCAAATTTCATCATTCTGTGTTCTACCAAACATGTTTTAAATGTTTTTCCTCATACCGTAGTTCATTTGCTTCATTAAGGTTACTATATAATCTGAAATTGACTGATGCTACTCTTCTGATGATTGTTTCTCCATATTTTGTCTCTGTGAATGTGTCATGACATTCCCATGGCTTTAATCATTAGCAGCTAAAAAGTTATTTTCTTGTTAAAAGATGTTGCTTGTATAAATCAGTCTTTTTAATTTGTATTGTTCACCTTAAAAAGTTGGCAGATGAATTAAAAACACTTTTTTAACCAGTTTTTACAATGTAGTTGAGCTACAAAATATTCACTTATATTACAGTTATTGCAATTACATCATATGTAGTGACCAATAATATTGACAAACATTATTAGTGACATATTCAACATCTGAAAGAATCTGTGGATCCCACCTGCTTCAAATGAGCCAACAAAACTCAATGTGGACTATCTTAATGATTACAGACCAAGAGCATTCTTTGCCATTGTGACTAAATGCTTTGAGAGAATGGTGCTGGGATAAATTAAATATTCTAGATAGTTTTTACCATCTCCATTTTGCATATCATCACTACTGGTCCAGAGAACAAACCATCTCTCTTCTTCCATGCCGCCTCATCTGATTAATAACAATTGATATTCCACAGTACTCTTAATAAATTACAGCTCATCATTTAACACTGTTGAGCCATCAAAGCTGTACTTCAAACTTCAAATCTTGGGCCTTGGCGCCAACCTCTGCAAGTGGATTTTGGACTTTCTAATAAAGGTCTGCTCCCTCAGGACCTGACATGATTTTTTGAGTGCAGGACTAAAATTTTATAGTAGTGAGGGGATGTGGGCAATTAGACTTTATTCCAGTATTTGAGAGTGGCTAGTCAGAGAATTAATAAAGTTCAAAAAATACATTAATTAATGAAAAATAAATATAAACATATAGTTATTATATTACTGTAATTTACTATTGATGTTAGAATGAAGAATAAAGATAGTACATGCATGTTTGTGATGACCCTGTTGTGCATATGCATAGTAAATTTTAAGGCAGATACACAATAGTGATTGCTGCTTGGAGAAATCTTTATTAATGTATTGTCGATTGGACTAAGTCAGTGGCATGTCTGGCTGTGCTGCGGCTTGCTTGCATCTTGATGGTGCATAGGTGAATAGCATATATTTTCAATACTTGTCTTAGCAGTATGCTCACCAAAGCAGGCATATCTATCTACAGTATCTGCCTTTTAGAATAACCAGTTTTTCAAATAACATGCCCTGGGAGTGGGATATAATCGAAACTTTACACATGCCTTCATATGCAATGGATCTATAATAATTTTTCTACCCAAACAATTCAATCAATTAAAGCTTCTTAATTTATATTCATCTACTTAGAAAATAAGTTGCTGTTTCTCTTCCATAATACAAAAAAAGGAAAAACACAAAAACATACTATTTTAATATGTTTTTTTTAGCATAACAGATGTTTTAACATATAAAGTAGAAATAAAGGTAGCTACATGCATCATAAATTAGGAGAAGCCTTCAATAGTTTAAAAATGATCTCTTTCAACAGAACATTTTGAAATACAATTAAACAAGCTCCTGCCATTTCTGCTGATGAGCCACCTTCCTTAAAATCAATTTAATTCTTTTCAGAGTGAATATGAGCCCTATGTTGCACATGCTAGCTCTACTTATCAATTATGTTTTCTTTCTTTTTTAATTACTTGTAACTGGACTTTCATTTTCTTCTCACTTTCACTTTTCATTTTTGGCCACCTTATAAGTTGGTGATAAATTGTACTGTTGCTCTGTCCAGTCCTCCTAGCTGTCACCTGAGTCAAACTGCCATGTGTGCTTTTCTGTAAATAAAGTCCATACCATATGCGAGATACACCTTGATTGTTGGCTCAAAAAATAAACATGCCATACATGGATCAAACAAAATACAGTATGCAGGTCTGTTGTTTGTTCAAAGAGTCTAAGCAACAATCAAGGCAAAATCCCAGACAAATTTATGATATGTACAAATACTAGCCACAGAGTTATTTTAGGTCTGTTAAAGAAGACATGTTCAGGAAAAAGATAACCTTGTATTTATAGATACAAGGTCTGGTCACCTTGTATCTATAAATCTATTAAATTATTATTTTTTGAAAAGCATATCAGTAAATTAACTCTAAGTCTACTGTGAAAAATAAAAAAAAGTCAGAAAGTCATAAACAAGTCATAAAACTTTTGTACAGTATGTGTGATATTTTTTTCCTCTTACAGATTCTGCTGTTTTAAAAATCTAGTTATGCTATGAGGCTAATTGAAGTGCATTTTAGAGGGGAAAGTGGGAAAGCAGCTGGGAGTGTAATGGAACTTTTTGTGGGAGTTGGCAAGAAAATAGGCAGGAGTGGGCAGAACTGGAATGTATTGTTTTGGAAGTGACTGGAAGTGGGATGAAACTTTGATGGCAGTAGTCAGGTTAGGGGCTGAAAAATCAGTACCGTGCAGAACTCTATTTTTTAACCGACAGACCCCAGCATGTGCATACACTTTCCTCATGCTGAGTCTCAATACAGGCACCAAAAAGGTAGTGTGCAAAGCCGTACACTATACTCCATGTTGACCTTACAGAGTATGACTGCATGACCAAATTCAATTCCAACTCCATCATTATATTGGCTGATAACACCGTCATTAAAAAGCCTGATAACCAACAATGATAAGACAGCTTACAGAGAAGAGATTTTCCTTAAAACGCAGTGGTGCCAGAACTGTTTCATCATTAATGGCAACAAAACTAATGAACTTGCCGTAGACTTCAAGAATCAGCAAGTGACCCACACTCTCATATATTTGCTGTTAAGAAGATCTATCCATCCATTATCCAACCCACTATATCCTAACTATAGGGTCACGGAGGTCTCAATAGCTTTATATTTCTTGGAGTGACCATCAGTGATGACCTAAAGTGGGCATAACAATACAATATA
The DNA here is from genome assembly GCF_900747795.2 of Erpetoichthys calabaricus. NCBI lineage: Eukaryota > Metazoa > Chordata > Cladistia > Polypteriformes > Polypteridae > Erpetoichthys > Erpetoichthys calabaricus. The sequence continues at coordinate 141,974,329 of NC_041399.2, forward strand.
ATACAATTTATTTTTGTATAGCCCAAAATCACACAAGAAGTGCCGCAATGGGCTTGACTCTCTAAGAAGACAAGGAAAAACTCCCAAAAAAAAAAACCTTGTAGGGAAAAAATGGAAGAAACCTTGGGAAAGGCAGTTCAAAGAGAGACCCCTTTACAAGGTAGGATGGGTGTGCAGTGGGTGTCAAAAAGAAGGGGGTCAATACAATACATTACAATACACAGAACAGAACAAATCCTCAATACAGTATAAAGATAAAAATTTTAGAAGTACAGAGCAGAATTTAACAGTAGATGATATCACATAATATGATTTGGATTTGTTTAGAGTCCTAGAGACCTCATCCATCAAGCTGCCTCCCCCCATTTGGCCATTCCACAGCTGAAACAGTGCTGGGCCAGCCAATCCGATGAAAGGACCCCTCTTTCCCATGATTCCTGCGATCCTCCATCTGGGATGGCTTTTCCTTAGGCAGGCAAAACAACTTGGCAGGTGGACCATGGCACCAAGTGCCACATTTGAGTACCGAGAAGAGAAACAGAATAGGTGAGGGTTAGTATCCAATTATAACTATCATGTTACTTACGTTTTAGTGCTAATGACTAACAACAGAGATGCAGTATGTACAGTTAATCAGCAGCTCTAGTCAGGATATGCTAAACTGAAGTAGTGAGTCTTCAGCCGGGATTTAAAAGCTGAGACCGAAGGGGCATTTCTTATAGTAGCAGGCAGACCATTCCACAGTTTAAGGGCCCTGTAACTAAAAGCTCGACCTCCCACAGTTATTTTATTAATCCTTGGAATCATAAGCAGACCGGCATCTTGAGATCTTAATGTGTGCTCTGGTTTGTAAGTCATGATAAATTCAGACAAGTAAGCCAGACCTTGGCCATTTAATGCTTTATATGTTAAAAGGAGGATTTTGAAATCTTCCCTAAACTTAACCGGGAGCCAGTGTAAGGATTTAAGAACTGGAGCTATGTGTTCGTATTTTCTTGTTCTTGTAATAATTCTTGCAGCAGCATTTTGGATTAACTGGAGGCTGTATAAAGAACAGTTTGAACATCCAGTGAACACTGCATTGCTGTAGTCAATCCTACTAGAAATAAATGCATGAATTAATTTCTCAGAATCCTGTTTATTTAGAAAGTGCCTTAATTTTGTAACATTTTTAAGATGGAAGAAACATGATTTGGAGAACTTTGTAATATGCACTTTAAATGACACTCTAGAGTCAAAGATAACTCCTAGATTGCGGGCTGATTCAGTGAAATTAATGGGGATTCCAACTGAGTTAAATGATGACAAAATATTGTTGTGATCAGCTTCATTCCCTCCAACAATTAACATCTCTGTTTTATCTGTATTTAAAGACAAGTAGTTCTCATTCATCCACTCCTTTAATTTAGTAACACAACTAATTAAAGACAACATTGGAGAAACTTCATTTGATCTAAATGAAAGGTATAACTGGGTGTCATCTGCATACGAGTGAAAATTAACATTATGTTTCTGTGAGGGGTGGCCGGCCAAATATTCCGGTCCACACCTCCAGGCCGCCAGATGGAGCCCTCCCAGCAGCATGGAAGGTCCCCAAATTCCAGCAGGGCATTATGGACATTATAATTTTTATAAACAACCCTGCTGGATACCATGGGGACCACCAGGAGCCGCTGTAGGGAGGCTTACAGAGTGCTACGTGCCCTATAACCCGGAAGTGCATCATGATCACATGACCGGAAGGAACGACGTGCTTCCGGGTTGAAGAAAAGGACTTTTAATCTGACCCGGAAGTGATGAGGACTTATGGATTGTTGGGATGGAACCACTTCCGGGTCAGGGACTATAAAGGACTCTGGGAAACCCCAGACGAATGAGCTGAGCTGGGAGGAAGGGTGGCTAAGTGTCTGGGAAAGGAGGAGTGAGAATTGTATTATTAATTGATTATTGAGTATTGTATAGTGTTTATGAGTAGTGTGGTGTGGAGGGTGCTTAGTGCACATTATTGTAATAAAAAGAATAATAATTGTACATTTACCTGGTGTTTGGCGTGGTACCTTAGGGTTCAAGGGAGCTCTAGCGCCCCCTACTGTTAGTTTCCTAATGAGAGATCCCAGTGGAAGCATGTAAAGTGAAAACAGTAAAGGTCCCAGTAAATTGTAATGCGTAAGGTGTGACTGAAGCTGATTGGCGACTACTTTTTCTAGTATTTTAGAGAGAAAGGGTAAATTTGAAATAGGCCTATAATTATTTAGTATGTGTGGGTCTAGGTCTGGCTTTTTAAGTAATGGTTTAATGACTGACACTTTTAGTGCTTCAGGTACTGTGCCATGCAATAATAAACTATTGATAATGTTTAGAATAGGCGCTGCAAGAACATCCATTGCACTTTTTATTAGTTTTGTTAGCACTGGATCTAGGGAACAAGTAGTGGGCTTCATTTTAGAAATTAAAGTTAAGACTTCCTGCTCAGTAACAGGACAAAAATTACTAAAGTGCTGAATACAATGTGAGACAGGGTCTGCTAAGCTAGTATTTGGTTTGTACTGTGATGCTGAGATCTGGGATCTTATATTTTTAATTTTCTCATTGAAGAAGTTCATAAAGTACTGTACTGATAATATCTGTTGGTATTTTGCACTGTAGATCTGAATTTCCATTAGTTAATTTAGCCACTGTTCTAAACAGTACCCGAGGATTTTTATTATTGCTATCTATTATTGTAGAATAGTATTCTGAGCGAGTTTTAAAGAGGGCTTTTTATATTTATTAACACTCTCTGTCCATGCAATTTGAAAGACATGTTGCTTTGTTGTTCTCCATCTGCGCTCAGGATTTCTACACTCTAATTTATGAGCTCAAGTGTTTTCATTAAACCAGGGAGAGTTTCTATGTGCTTTGATCACTTTTGTTTTAAGGGGAGCCACTGTGTCCAGAGCATCTTTCAAGGTCACATTATAATATGATGTTAGCTGATCTAAATTGTTTTCCATGTTTAAATTTGATGTTATACTGATCTAAACGGTTTTCCACAATTACATTCGACTTACACAAACTACAAATTTTGAAGCAGAATTACAATCTAGATGTCACACTGTCTTTGTTTTAATCTGTGAGTGTGTTGGCAAGGGCAGGACTAAATAAAATGTAATTAAGTAGTGATTGGAAATAACTTCATTTAATGGAGTAATATTTAAATTTTTCATTTTAACTTTTTAAGTTATAATTAAATCTAATGTGTGGTTATGATTATGAGTTGAACCTTTGACAATCTGACAAAATCCTACTGAATTTAACAAATAAGTAAAACATTTGCTAAAAGTGTCAGTTTCCACATCAATGTGTACATTAAAATTCCCCATCAGTGCTACATGATCATAATTTATAGCCAAATCAGATAGAAGATTGCTAAATTCAGTCATGAACAATGAATATGGCCCTGGTGGTCTGTAGACTAGCACTATAATTGTGTTGGAATCTGTTTTAATATTTAAAATGAATGCCTCAAAGGATGTAAAGTTGCCTAAATTTTTAGACGTGATTTGCATTTTGTTACAATGAATTATTCCAAGTCCTCCTCCTCGACCAGAATCTCTAGACTTATGAAGGAACGAATATCCATCTGGTGACACCTCAGCTAGGGGAACAGTGTCACATTTACTGAGCCAGGTTTCAGTGAGAAGACACATATCAGATTTTGTACTTAATATAATATCATTTACCAAAACAGCTTTACTGCCAAGAGAACTGCATGCTTCTTTCTGAACTGGTGATATATTTTTTGTTTTAATTTGAAGTAAATTTCTATTACAGATGCCCCTGGTGGAGGGTCTGGTTTTATCCCTTGGTCTAATTATACACCTTATTTTTTGGTTATCAATTAAGTTAAGGTTTGTATCAAGACTAAATTTACTATTTATATTTGGGCTATATGCAAGAATCCTCAATAAGATTTTCACGTCCTTAGACATCTGAGAAATATTTGGGTATCACCAACTGCTACAGTGGCACACTGGAGTCCATGCTCACTGGGTGCACAGCTTTGTCATATGGCACTTACTTAGCTGAGGGCCACAAAGTACATCAGGTGGTTGGAAAGTTAGTCTTGAATATTTTTAATACACAACTCTCATCTCTTATCTGTTTAGGAAATACTATACAAAATACACTGCTGTAGAAAGACAAACACTATTATTAAAGACATCAGCAATCCTTCATTATCACTTTTCTTCCATTCATTTTTTCAGCAAACAGTATGGTATAATTTATACTCAAACCAGTACATTCAGAGAAAGTTTTTACCTGCAGGTCATAAGATTACTTAACATTTGATCATAGTGACAAATATATGTTCTTATATTGTATATATACAGTACATGAAATGACACTCCTCACTTCTTCCTTTAAGAAAACACCAGTTTTTCTGGTAATTGCAGGGAAAAGCCAAGCAAAATGACACCTTTTATTTTCTCTACATTCATAATGGCTAACACGGTACAACACCCTAGTACTACTGGTAATTGCAGGTAAATTCAGACCCTAAATAGGAGGACAACATTAATTGCCTGACCATTCCAGAAAAGGAACTTCTGCATTTAAACATTTATACTTTTTTCCAAGAACTTATTTACCAACAGAAAATGAATTGGGTTTATCCCATTATGGCCCCTGCCTACTATGTATATTTTTGGATACATTTTACCTTATATGTTTATTTTTTGTATTCTGCATTAGTGTGTCAGTTGTGCAAATTTCGAAACATTTTCCAAAAAGGTGAATGATGCAGAGAAATTTTTGCATTTCATTAGAGAATTTGACGTATTAAGTGAAAGAACTCTTTTCAGATAAAAACTTTGTGTATTGCTTAGTTTCATGATTAAACAAAAATAATAAACAAGTGCTAATGAACAATGATGTAATTAGATGACTGAACCAAACTGATTAAAACAAGCAGAGATGGGTGTAGAAGCAATCAAACTGGGAGAAGGATGACTAAAATAAAAGATTAGGGTGTGTTAGATGTAACAGCTAACCCTCAAGTCATCAGTTTTTACACCATGGCAAGAGTGAACATAGCAACAAAACAAAGGCACTCATCTAAGGTCTCTCCCAAGTAGAATTGTCACAGTAGATGGGAGTTTGTCTGCAGAAGCACAAGAAAAAAGGCAAGGCTGAGGAACAGAAGCACAGTGATCTGCCACTGAAGCTGAGTGCAGCAGAGAGACACATCAAACTGACATCTCTGCTATCAGCTCTGAACTTATCAAAACCACTGGAACCCAAGTATACCCCAAACAGTCCAATGAAGTCTTGTTGTAAGTTGTCTTCGTGGAAAAGTTGCTGCCAAAAAGCCATTCCTTCAAAGTGGAAGCAAAGCCAAAAGACTCACCTAAACATAAATAAACATGAACTGGGGTGCTGACAAATGGCAGCAAGTACTTTGGATATCTGAGTCACACTTGAATTTTTTGGTTCAAACAGGAGGTTAACTGAAGTAGAGCTGAAGAGGGCTACATGGAAGAATGTCTGCAGCTAGCAGTTAAACACAGTGAAGGTTCAGTGCAGGTTTATTGCTACATTTTAGCAAATGGAATAGATGATCTGAAATTCTCAATGCTCAAAAAATCAAGGGGATTCTCATCCATCAAGAAATAATATCTGAAAGACATTTAATTGATCTCATCTGCAGCAGGACAATGAACCCTAGCACATGGTCAAGATCATAAAGAACTATCTTTAGCACAAAGAAGAGCAAGGAGATCTGTAACAGATGATATGGCCTCCACAAAGTTCTGGGACCTAATTTATACAAGCTTTCCACAGATTCGAGAGTGAAAGTATGCATACATCAAAAAACAGGAAAATGCATATGTCAAAAAATACATCTGAGTTCTAAAACCATACAGTCATACATTTGTATACAATTGACCCTTTATAAATCTCAAGCATCTTGTAAGTGTGCAAATGTGAATATGCCCATAAACACCCATATATGGATCATATTAATTAACCTCATACAGTACATATAAAATCATGATGCTGCGGGCTTATATTGGCTGGTAGAGCAGCCTCCCAACTGACACAACTAGTGCATGATAGAAGTTATAATCTCTAAATTAGAGGCACACAAAGAACCTTGGTGGCCAAGCATGTGTGTCATCAAAAAGTACAAATATATTGAATGCCAACATGTCCGATCACAGGCGACAACTACAAACTGAGTGTACATGTAATGAGAAAAGAACAAAGTGCATTAATGCTCTGTGACTTCGATCTATGAAGGCATCTATAAATGGAGATGCTGTATTGTGTGGCATTATGCCAGAATATTCCCGATGTTTGTCAGTCTCATCTTGGCATCACAAATGACTTGTATGTTAATGGAATGGAACTGCTTACAGTTAACAAAAGCAGCTTCATTCTCTCCAGGTGTCCTTATTCTAAGAGGTAATATTCTGGTTAATTCCTGTTGCCAGAAAGCCAACCATTGTTAAAATTGGGATATGAACAGATAGAATTCCATTTTTTTACAGTCTGCCTTTCTATTTCCAGGACCAACTCAGCACATAGTTTTAAGAAAATGGCTTAAATTGGCTCATAAGCCAGTCATCATATACAGATTTGAGGCTGTTTTTTTGTGCATACGCAAGCTTTTACAAATTTAACCCCTGATATCACCATTACTGTGTCTGTCTGGGATTACCTGAAGAGACAAGCCAAAGTGTGTGCAAGTATGCCAAGTTCTCTTTTGAGCTCAGAACTAACAACCAGCCAATTTTCTTATAAAACTGCCTGAAACTGCATCTAAGACAATTCATGCAGTTTTAAAGGCAGAGTGTGGTTGCATCAAATATTGACTTGATTTGTTTTTAACTTTTTTAAGAGTTTTCTATACGTGCCAATTGCAAAGTACTGTGTATGTATATACAAGTATATATATATATATATATATATATATATATATATATATATATATATATATATATATATATATATATATATCCATGGTATATGGATGGATAGTAATTATATAAAAAAGGATAAATGCAAATGGATAGGGCAAAATGAGGTCTTTCAAATCTGACTCTAGAATTACTTTAAGGCCGTCATCCTGCATTCTTTTTTGGAACCAGTTGACATTTTTCTATTCATGAAAAAGCTGTGCAATATAACTTGTTAATTATTTATCATTTTATATTTACATAATCTAAATAAAGTTTGTAACCCAGAAAATATGTGCATTTGCATATGAAAAATAATTGTGAATTGAAGTACTATTTGCAAGAATGAATTAAATTCTGACAATATTTAGAATATGCACGATGTTTAACCAATGAAATATTTTCAGGGATCATTTTCATGAAATACAGAAGTAATCTATATTGCTCCATGTGGAAGGCTCTGAACAGCTGCTTTGGCACTTGCATGGTAAAAACTCCTCAAAGACCTTTTGTGTCTGAAAAGTATTCACATATATCAGTGGTCAGCTTTTTAAACTTAGAATTCTAAATTCCTCAATCCTTCAATTTAAAATCTTCTTTCTCCTTTGCAATGTGTAGCAGTAAATTTAATTGCTATAATAATAATGTTTTTGGAAGAACTTCTATTTCAGCAGCTCTATAACTGTGTTTTTTGAAAGAAAAATTGCTAATGGCATTAGAGTCATAATAATTTGTGTCTGGTCTTATTTCCTGTGGGTCTCCATGATTCTTTATACTTTCACCTGGCTGACTACATTCTTTGTGTCAGCATGTTAACACAAACACATACTTATTTATACAGTACACATAACACACACATGCTTACTTAACATTTTTTAAAGAACATAAATAAAGACATTCTGCTGCAATCAGCTTAAATCGCTAACTAATTTAGAAGATTTAATTAAGAATCTAATACATAGAGTTGATCATTTTCTTTTTAAATACATACTCAGTAAATGCCTTGCAAGAAAATGTACCATGCCATGATACATATATATACTGTATATATATTGTGATAAGTGCTCTGTTGGCGCTAACCCAACACAGACTGACACCAGAGGCACTTAAAAATTAACAAAAAGATTTATTTTCTTCATCTGTGGGGCACATCTTCCCTATGTCCCACAGGCACAACATAGCCCCCAAAACCACACAAAAGAAAAACAACACCACAAAACACTCTTTCTCCTCCACTCCTCCAAGGCAGCTTTGTCCTCCTCCTCCCAACAACTGGTGCCCGAGTGGTGGCCGCTGGCTTCTTTTATTAGGCACCCGGAAGTGCTCCAGGTGCTTGATTGCTGAGTCTCAGCTGCACTTCTTGCACTTCCGGGTGTGGTGAAAACACTGCCCACAAGGTTCCAACAGCTCCCGCTGCAGCACCCCCTGGCGGTGCCTGCGGAACCCAACAGGGCTGCACCAAACTCCAACTCCCATGAAGCCCTGTGGGAGTCCGAGGCACCGCTACAACCCAGGGAGGGTGCCATTTAGCATTCAGGGGGAGGTATTGGGTGAGGATTGCGGCCGAGCGCCACTATATATATATATATATATATATATATATATATATATATATATATATATATAATATTGTCACACTTGGGTCACAGATTTGCACAGAAACACAGGAGGTTGTAGAAAAACAGGAACTTTATTCAAACGCTGCAAACAAACATTTTTCTCTTTTTCAAAAGTTTAAACATGCTCCATGACAAGTCAGAGATGACAGTTCCGCCAGGAGCAGAGAATGTCAGAGAGAGAGAGAAAAGCAAACAATCAATTCCAAAACTGACAGGTGCCCGTACAGGCTTTTAAGTAAGCGGAGTACCACGCAAGAGGCTTATCACGCGACAGAGCCGCCAGTAAGGTAAGGAACAATGTGAAGGTAGTCTGTCAACGTTTTTCAGGGGTTTTCCCAGGAACGTCTGTATTCTCTGAGGGTGAAATCAGCCCCCCAGCTCATACCCCCTCACTCAGATTTATTCACATTTTCGTGAATCAAGCAACTCTCCAAACCAGGTTCAAACAGGCGTGACAGGACATCAGCATTAACATGCTCAGAGCCAGGTCGATGGCTGACTGTGAAACTGTAAGGTTGTAAGCCCAGAAACCATCTCATGAGACGAGAGTTTGTATCTTTCTGACGGTAAAACCATTGAAGTGGAGCATGATCAGTTACTAATGTGAAATTTCGACCCCATAAGTAATAGCGAAGTGCTTCTACAGCCCATTTAATCGCCAAGCATTCTTTCTCAATAGTTGAATAATTGCGTTCCCTAGGGAGCAATTTCCTACTCAAATATGTGATAGGGTGCTCTTCTCCATCAAAAACCAGGGACAGGACGGCGCCTACACCAAATGCACTTGAGTCCGTCTGTAGGACAAAATCCTTAGAGAAATCGGGATTCCGGAAAACCAGATAAGAAGACAAAGCGGTTTTCAAATCACAAAAGGAACGTTCACAAATTTCTGTCCATAAAAAAGGGCAGTTTTTCCTGCCTTTAGTAAGTTCTGAAAGAGGAGCAGCCCTATTTGCAAAGTCAGGGATGAATCTTCTGTAATAATCAGCAAGCCCCAGAAAAGCACATACCTGTTTCTGCGTTTTTGGCCGGGGGTGAGCAAGCATCTCTTCCACTTTACTTAACTGTGGCGAAGTAAACCCCTGCCCATGGAATAACCTAAATAATGAGTTTCAGACATACCCAGTTTACACTTCTTAGGGTTAGCAGTCAAGCCAGCCTGTCTCAGGCTGTCAAGGACAGCTTGAAGTCGCTCTAAATGCGTTTACCAATCATTGCTGAAAATCAAAACATCATCAAGGTATGCCCCAGAATATTCACAATGAGGACGCAATATCTGATCCATCATACGCTGGAAAGTTAGAAGTGCCCCATGAAGACCAAACAGGAGTCTCGTAAATTCATAAAGTCCATCAGGAGTCGCAAATGCTGTTTTCTCACAACTGTCAGCCTCTAGAGGCACCTGCCAATAACCTTTCGTGAGATCTAGCGTGGAGATATAGGTTGCCTGACCCAGTTTTTCCAACAGCTCGTCAACACGGGGCACTGGATAAGCATCAAATTTAGAGACCTTATTCAAGCGCCTGAAATCGATACAGAAGCGAACCGAACCATCTTGCTTGGTATTAATACGACTGGACAGCACCAGTCACTTTTACTTTCACGAATTACACCTAATGCCAGCATCTTCTTGACTTCTTTGTGCACAATATTTCGTTGCACTTCCAGGATCCGAAATGGCCGCATCTGTATCTGGACACCAGGTTCAGTAGTGATTTTATGTTCTGCAAGGTTAGTCACGCCTGGCAAGTCTGAAAAGACATCAGTGTTCTGTTCAATCAAAGTTAACAATTCTGTCTTTTGTGAGTCAGTCAAATCGTTACCAATGGCAACATCAGTCTGAGAGAGAGCAGCCAAGGAAGTGTAAATTCCCTGCTGGTCATGCCATTCCTTCAATAGATTAACGTGTAAAATCTGGAATGGTTTGCGCCGGCCTGGTATTCTAACCTTGTAATTTACTGGTCCCATACGCTCCTCAATAATGGCAGGGCCCTGCCATTTAGCTAGAAATTTGTGTGGGTCAGACGGAACCAGTACCAAAACACGATCACCAGATTTGAATTCACGGAGCTTACTGCACCTATCGTAAAGACGTTTCTGAGTTTCCTGCTCATGCTGTTGATGCTCCACAGCAATAGAAGAAAGCTTAGAAATTCTATCTTGCAATGAAACTACCCGATCTGCAAAGCTCGGTCCAAGAGCTGTTGACTTGTTTCCTATCTATTCCTCTCGTACAATATCCAGGATGCCTCTCAGGCGCCTGCCAAATAACAACTTGAACGGACTCAAGCCAGTGGACACCTGCGGCGATTCCTGCACCACGAACATAACAAAAGGCAGCACAGAGTCCCAGGATGTAGGATCATTATAAGCGACTCGCCTGATCATCTGTTTTAAAGTCTTGTTAAACCATTCATTCAAACCATTCATCTGTGGATGGTAAACAGTGGCACTCAATTTCTTAATAGCAAAGCTGTCACACAATTGCTTCATCACGCGATAAGTAAAAGGTGTGCCCTGATCAGTTAAAATTTCTCTAGGGATGCCAATACGAGTAAAAATCCCGCACAGAGCTATGGCTGCAGTGGAGGAGTTGGCCTTTTTCAAAGCAGCCACCTCTGGATATCGTGTTGCATAGTCAACCAACACCAGCATATATTGATACCCATTTTTAGTCTTAGGCAAAGGGCCTACAATATCTAATACCACCCGCTAAAAGGGGACTTCCAGAATAGGCACAGGACAGAGGGGAGCCCGAGGAGGCTTATAAGCGGAGACGATCTGGCAGTCAGGACATGAAGTACAGAACCGTTCAACATCTTTTCCCATATTCAGCCAATAAAATCGTTTTGATAACCAATCTCTGGTCTTATCAGCCCCCAGGTGCCCTCCCAAGATGTGAGAGTGGGCCAGCTGCAAAAGAATTTCCCTATGTACTTCAGGTACAACTAGATGTTCAATAAATTCTCCCATTAAATGATCTAAAATCACTCTGAAAAGGCAACCGTCTTTTTCTAGAAAGTATGGAGCTTTCAAGCCCCCGGATTCATGCTCTTGGTAATAGGAGTCATTAGCTGAGCAAGCCTGTTTAAATGCATATTCCAATGAGCTATCAGCATGCTGCAAGCGTACAAAATCCGAGTGCTCGCTAGTACTCGGTTTGAGTTCGGAGGCATTTGCAATCTGAGAGGATGTAGAGGGGCCTCCCTTCCACTCTGGGAAATTTGGGGGGGAGGGGGGGAGGGGTGTCTCCCTCAGTCTCGCTGGAGAGATCGGGTTCAATATCTAATTGGGGCTCTAGATTTTCCCCGACCACTACTAAGTCTTCTTCTTCTTTTTCTCCCCCCCCCCCCCCCACTAAGCTCAACATGGGACTCGACGACTGGTGCCCGACATTCAGTAATTAGTCTAGGAAAAAGGGCATTCCTTCTGCCTATCAATAATGGCCAGGGGCAGGAGTCCGAAACGACAGACCAAACTTTAAAGTGACCACCTTTATAAGTCAAAGGAAGAATAGATAGATAGATAGATAGATAGATAGATAGATAGATAGATAGATAGATAGATAGATAGATAGATAGATAGATAGATAGATATCTATCTAACACTATAGATAGACAGATAGATAGACAGATAGATAGATAGATACTTTATTAATCCCAATGGGAAATTCACATTCTTCAGCAGCAGCATACTGATACAATAAATAATATTAAATTAAAGAATGATAATAATGCAGGTGAAAAACAGACAATAACTATGTATAATGTTAAATGTTAACATTTACCCTCCCGGATGGAATTAAAGAGTCACATAGTTTGGGGGAGGAACGATCTCCTCAATCTGTCAGTGGAGCAGGACAGTGACAGCAGTCTGTCGCTGAAGCTACTCTTCTGTCTGGAGATGACACTGTTTAGTGGATGCAGTGGATTCTCCATAATTGATAGGAGTCTGCTGAGCGCCCTTCGCTCTGCCACAGATGTTAAACTGTCCAGCTCCATGCCAACAATAGAGCTTGCCTTCCTCACCAGTTTGTCCAGACGTGAGGCGTCTTTCCTCTTAATGCTGCCTCCCCAGCACACCACTGCGTAGAAGAGGGCGCTCGCCACAACTGTCTGATAGAACATCTGCAGCATCTTATTGCAGATGTTGAAGGACGCCAGCCTTCTAAGGTAGTATAACCGGCTCTGTCCTTTCTTGCACAGCGCATCAGTATTGGCAGTCCAGTCTAATTTATCATCCAGCTGCACTCCCAGATATTTATAGGTTTGCACCATCTGCACTCAGTCACCTTTGATGATCACTGGGTCTATGAGGGGTCTGGGCCTCCTAAAATCCACCACCAGCTCTTTGGTTTTGCTGGTGTTCAGGTGTAGGTGGTTTGAGTCGCACCATTTAACAAAGTCATTGATTAGGTCCCTATACTCCTCCTCCAGCCCTCCTGCAGCACACGATTGCAGTGTCATCAGCGAACTTTTGCACATGGCAGGACTCCGAGTTGTATTGGAAGTCTGATGTATATAGGCTGAACAGGACCGGAGAAAGTACAGTCCCCTGTGGCGCTCCTGTGTTGCTGACCACAATGTCAGACGTGCAGTTCCCAAGACGCACATACTGAGGTCTGTCTTTAAGATAGTCCACGATCCATGCCACTAGGTATGAATCTAATCCCATCTCTGTTAGCTTGTCCCTAAGGAGCAGAGGTTGGATTGTGTTGAAGGCGCTAGAGAAGTCTAGAAACATAATTCTTACAGCACTACTGCCTCTGTCCAAGTGGGAGAGGGATCGGTGTAGCATATAGATGATGGCATCCTCTGCTCCCACCTTCTCCTAATATGCAAACTGCAGAGGGTCAAGGGCGTGTTGAACCTGTGGCCTAAGGTGGTGAAGCAGCAGCCTCTCCATGGTCTTCATCACATGTGATGTCAGAGCAACAGGCCGAAAGTCATTCAGCACACTAGGACGTGATACCTTTGGGACTGACTGCAGGTAAGGATAAAAGTTCAAAAAGGCGGTTTCATTTTGACAAATCCTCTGGTAAGCATTACAAATTTAATAGAAGAGCCATCTTTTTTAATGTTGAACTTACTACAATGTACCTATGGCATACTCTGATGCGCACCTTCTCAAAAATGTGACTATGCATTGTGTTAATGCGGACCATATGCAGACCCCAATGACTCTGATTGGCCTGTTTGTTAACTACATATTTAAAGAAATAGATTTATTCTTATCTTTCACTGTTATGAAGTAAACATGGAACAGATCGAGGAAAGACTACTCAAATAAGTTAGCAAAATATTCACACATTTATATTATTCATGACACTACACAGACAATCATAGGTTTGGATGTTGGCAAATATATAAAAAAGTGGAAAAACATGAGGGACGAGTATGTTCTCCTATGGAACAAAATGTGTAGTAAGAGAAGTGGTGGTCCTAGAAGGATATAACTACATGGGTTTTAATTGATCATTAGATTTTCTTGAGTGCTACAAAAACCACCATGTAGGCATTCAAGCATGTGCCTGCAGTGCAGCATGATGCAAAATTATGAACTGCTTTCAACGGCATATCCTACGATGTAGTACTGATACACAAATATAAATCAACCTTTAGACAATATTGTGATTCACTATACATGGTGTGACAGGCGACCTCGGCCATTACCCATTCGGGACACCACCTGGATGGAAGGACCGGGGGAGAGTGCGTCAGTGGGGCAATACAGTACCTCCCCTGGGACGCTGGAGGGCAGTTCCCTTAGGTGGCTGTGGCACCACGGATTCCCTCAGGGCATGCCGGGAGCTTGAGTTTGGTGCAGCCCTGTTGGGTTCCGTAGGGGCTGCCAGGAGTAGCTGCAGAGCCTTATAGTGGACCTTCAGCACACCTGGGAGTGATTCCAGGTAATACTGATGAGCCACCTGGAATAAAAGGAGCCGCCTCACTCCATTCGGGGAGCCAGAGTTGGGAGGAAAGAAGACTGAGCTTGCTGGGAGAGGAGTGGAGGTGGCTAAGAAACAAACAAAGAAGAAAGAGGAAGAAGGGACTGAGTATTATGTGCTGGTGCTTATGTACTGCGCTGTGGGGAGCAGGGTGAAACGCTCACCAATTATAAATAAAAGGTGTGTTGTGTGGCAAAGTCATGTCTGTCTGTCTATGTTGGATTAGGGCAGCTGTATGCACCTCAGAGGTCCACAATGGGCAAATTGTACCTTGGAGTGTCCATCCTTGTAGGTAATGATTTCTTGATTTTAAGGTTCCTCTTAACTGCTCTCTAATTATAAAGGCAAACATTAGAAATGACAAAGAAAACAACAGAGATGTGACTAGGAAGGGTGGCCTGTCACACACCTAATAAATTAGTTGTTCAATATTCATAATAAAGACCACAAAAATGTTCCTGAATACGAGATGCAGATGACTGTACCTGAATAATAAACATGATATAACATTCTTCCACCCATTTAATCCAATTCAAGTTTGTGGGGACTTGAATCTGTTCCAACAGTATTGGGTGCAATTCCGAAAACAGTCCCAGATGCAGTGCCAATCCACTACAGGGTGCACACAACCACTTTCATAGTCAAATTAAGCTAAGTTATCATCACTGATTTGCCTAACCAGCACATTGTTTGAGCATGTCAGAAGTAAATTAGGATATCTGGAAAAGTCATGCAGGTATGGGGAGAACATGCAAACTGCACCTGGACCACTGGGCATGGAATTTGATTCTGGAGTCTGTATCCATGATGCAGCATTTACAGGAATTAAACTACTGTTAAACCCCTATAAGTATACTGAGTACCAAAAAATTATTTTAAACATGAAATTACAGTTGAAGTAGCAGTACTGTAGAAGGAAATGTTTTGGATTGGAATCATATGTGCTTATAGTTTCATATTCATAGATCTGAAGGGAGGCATATGATTGATTTTGTTTGGTATTATGCAGGTTATACTGTAAGACTCTGAGAAAGTTCATTTTATACTATTTTGTCCTTTTATTCCTGAACATAGAGTATCGTCTGTATTGTTACTTACATGATGAAGTTCATTATGGGAATATAAAATCAAGAGTGTCTTCAGTCATTCATTTTCATGAACCGAACAACTGCAGGATGAAACCCTAATCGGTAGTGGCACTTCCTTTCATTAAGATTTAATTTTAAAGAAACTTTAATTTACTGAACTATTATCAAACCCCATGATTTCAGGGGATATTCCAAATAATTTCTCCACAGGATAGCTCTGTTATAACTTACTGGTCACTGAAACCTGCCATAAAAAATAAATATTTTAGAAAAATAAATAGAAGCCAAATGAAGGTGTTTGAAATTCTCATGGGAAAAGGAAATCCTGAGAGTTTACAGTGCATTCTTTTGATAGTTGTTTAATTATCTGTAAAGTCATAGGCTTTCTGTAGTCATTATATGATAATGCACTTGGTTTGACCATTTGCAGGAATTTCAAAATATATTTTAAGTAAGTAGTCAAAACTAATTAGCCGGAAGGTAATTAAGGAATGAATAACTCACACATCTATGGGAATTAAAGTAAAACTGTGATGTGTTTGACAGCTATCTCACAGGTGAATATATAAGGATATTCATGCAGAAGCAATTATTATTTTTAAGATATATAAATAAGAATAATAAAATGTTAAACATGTAAAGAAAAATACTTTTATTTTTCTTATCGTTCTAGCACCAAGTATCTCATATTTATGACACCCCTTTTTTTATTTATCTGCTGAAAATGAACACGCAATAACACCGTGGGAGAGTACGTGGCCTTGCAAAAATGTAAACCATGCATCTTAGCTGGTGGGAACTGGGCATAATCAAAGCATCCAAATCTAACAGAGCACACCCACAAATCGAACTCCTGGAGCTTGTCCTCTCAGATACAAAGCTTGTAAATAAGCAGGACCATGATGATCTCTAGGTCGTACACAAGTGGGTCATTTGGGGACACACGCTTTTTAGTGAACAACATAATGCACTCTAACCACTATCTGTAAATAGTCAAGAATTATGCCTGAAGGAGGCAGCAGAGCACAGGGTACCAGAGTGAAAAGGTAAAATATGACTAGAAGTTGCAACTAATAAAGTGATTTGCAAACTAAGTAGGTTACATGAGTAATCTAGCATAAAAATATATAACAAATCAATTATACAGGAGCTAAATGTTGTGAAGACACAAAAAGGTCTCTTTGTTGTCAGGTAAACTTTCCCCACATTATAAAATTGAATAGAAACATACAATTCAGAATCAGAATCAGAATTGAACATTATTGTCCATTCACATTTACTTGCACTAGAAGTTTAACTTGATGTATTTGGTGCTGCATGAAGTACATTAAAAAGTTAGACTAAACATCCCTAAGTCTCTGTTAGTGAATAAACAAATCAACAGGGCACTTGTATATTTATGTAAAACACTGCAGTGGGGAAAAACTATGGTTTGAGGTTTTTGTCATGATAGACCACACTTTCTAGCCGGAAAGAAGTTTCCTAAGAAATGTCCAGAATGGTTATTGTCAGCTATAAGCTTACTTGTGCACCTGATAATCCTTGTAGCATATAAGTCATGGCACCTTATCACCTTCTTTATGGCAGCATCATATTAGACCGTGATGGAGGAAGTGAGAATGAACTCAGAGTTGACAGTGCAAAAATGCACCATTACTATCTCTGTCAGGTTGAACTTCTTCAGCTGCCACAGAAAAAAATCCTTGGCAGAGTTTTCTTAGTGAGTGAACTGATATTTAGCTGACACTTAAGATTCTGTACAATAATAGTGCCAAGAAAACAGAAAGGTTCCACTCTGTTTACTGGTAAGTCGCACACCATAATATGGGTTAGTGGGGGATGGACTCCTCTTGAAATCTAGTACAATCTCCAATTTCTTCTGCAGATTGAGCTCCAGATTGTACTGACTGAACCAAGACACAAGATGATCAATCTTCCTCCTATGAGCTCCTATAAGCAGATTCCTAATGTTCTAAGATGTGTCCAGTGAGGGTTGTTGTCTGCAAACTTCAAGACTTTAACAAACTGATGGCCAGAGTGAAGACATTGGTATACAGGGAGAGTAGTAGTGGATACAGCATGCAGCCTTGAGAGGGGCCTTCAGAGGTATACTACCTTGCAAAAAATGTATAATAGGTAGTTGGAAGTGGACATAAGTGGACATAATCAAAACACCCTGATCAGGCCTATATGTATTGTAATAAGACAGCTATATAGCACCTGACCCGACACAGATTCACACGGGAGGCACAGGTAAAATAAACAAAATATTTATTTTTCTTCATCTGTGGGCTACGCCTTCCTCGTACCCACAGACACAACACAGTCCCAAAGCACAGACAGTAAATCACCACCAGTCAACACACTCTTCCTCCACCACTCCTTCCTGGCAACCTCGTCCTCTTCCTCCCAATTCTGGCTTCCTTTTATTGGGTACCCGGAAGTGCTCCAGATGCTTGATTGGCGACATCCAGCTGCACTTCCGGGTGTGGCGAAACCAGAGCCCAAAAGGGGAAAGCAGCTCCTGCTGCAGCACCCCTTGGCGGCGCCTGCAGAACCCCACACAGAACTCCAACCCCCATGAAGCCCTGGGGGAGTCCGAGGCACCGCTGCAACCCAGGGAGGCTGCCATCTAGCGTCCAGAGGGAGATGCTGGGCTTCCCACCCATGTCCCCCTGGCTGATGTGGTGAAGGGGTGTCCCGACCATGCATGGGCCCCAGCCATCCGTCACTATATATATATATATATATATATATATATATATATATATATACAAATATACAAGGGGGTGCCCAAAACTGGAATCTGTACCTGGCACGCAATCTAGATTTAATTGTGAATCTTGCTGCTAGGTGTAGCATACTTACAGCATTCTGTGGCATTCTGCCAAGTGGCATTGCTCTGTATTGTTTGTACGCCATTCCGTATTGGTTTTTCTTGATGCTTATTAAACGTGTTTTGCGATTTTTGTGATGGGTGATCATAAAGAACAGCAAGTCTGCATTCATTTTGTTTTCTCTTAGGAAAAACAGCTGCTGAAACGGTAGTGATGCTTGGAACTGTTTTTAAAGAAGAAGCTGTAAGTAAAACACAGATCTACGTGTGGTTTTCGCGTTTCTAAGAAGGGTAAATGTCACTTGATCTTGCTCCATGTGACTTTTATTGTTCCCGCAAGTGAAAAAAAAACTCAAAGGAAAATGTTTTTGTACAATGGAGGATGTCAAGTAGGGACAAGTAGGAGAGTACTTTGAAGGAGACTAAAGTTTCAGTAAGTAAAAATTATTAAAACAATTTTTTTTCAATTCTGGTTATTTTTGGGTACCCCCTCGTATATATGTACGGTATATATATATATATTGTCACACATGCATGATTAGGGGGCAGCTAACGGGCTTGACGGAGCGCAAAAGAACGCGAGATGGGGATATAAGACAAAGTATTAATGCCTTTCACTCTTCCTCACCAGAAAAACAAAAGATCAAAAGCCTGTGTGAATTCCACGCACATAAACACCATCCCAATGCCCAGAGATGATTCCACTTCCACATCCAGCCTGTCTGATGACTCTTCCGTCCTCCTGTTTTGACTTCACTTCTGGTCCCTTTCCAATGTCCTAATTTCTGGCTACCGATGATGACATCACCACCGTCACACACTTTCCACATCATCCCCATTTCCTCTGTCTGTTTTACTTCCTGCCACAAACACATAAAGCTTTGTTGAAGATTGTTTTGGCATCAAATGTTTAATTTTTCCTTTTTTGACCATAGCATCAGCACCAGTTGACTGCCTGGACCATTGACATTATACAGGGACGTATACCTAACCCTTAATCTGTTTTGTTGTCCTCTTATTTATTCACAATATATATAATCATCTGTTGGCATAAGTTCTCTGCTGGTGCATTAGCTGATACATTAGGTAACTTTCCCGGCTATTGTTGTTTGGCTCCACTCTTGTACCACACTTTTTTATTTTTATGTTGGTATCTTTACTGTTTTTGTAGAGTGATGTACCATGTTAGCCATTCATGGATGCAATGAGAAATGAAGCAAAATGACACCTGTTATTGGCTAACACTGCCTGAAAAAGAAGGCTGAACTGCATCGAAAGCTTGCCTATTATAATCTACTCAGTTAGCCAATAAATGGAGTCATTTTACTTCACTTCTCATTGACAATTTTTGTTTTGTTCATTTTGGTTCTGAATTTTGCTTTTATTCTCTTGGTTTTGGCAGACTGGTTTTGTTATTGAATTAGCTTTTTTGGCCTATTTATTATTAGGCTGGTTATTTTTGAAAACTATTTAATGTTCTTGACTGTATTTATGCATTGTTTTTGAATTTTGCCTTTTTGACATTTTAAGAGTTCTTTTTTTCTTTTCTTTTCTATTTATATGAGCCAGTGTTTTTTTAACAGTTCTCCTCTATCGTTTTTAGGTTCATAGGCTTGGAAGTCATAACACATAGTTCTCCAAGTTAGGAAATTAAAAAAAAAAGAATCTTGTATGTTGTGTTTAAAGACCCATATAAAACACTCCAGGCAAAAAGGTAGACAGCATTGGAGGTCTTAACAGTAGAGCACGAATGGGCTCATATGACCCTAAATGGTCAGAAATGAGTGATTGTTTAATCCAAATACTTCAAAAAGGCATAAAATAAGTAATTGTAAAAAGTATCATAGATAAACTATGTTCTATTAGAATATATGTGCCATTACTCTGAAATCTGATGTTGTGTTTCTGATTCTGACATATGATTCTTTCTGTCTGTACTGGTTTTCTGACCCCTGCCTACTCACAGACTAAGTCAGCCTTCTTCTCTTTGCTTCTGTTAATTTCCTGGTCATTTTCATCCTACCTTTTCCCTTTGGATACAATCATTCTGTGTTCTGTGGCCTCTCTTCGTGAGAAAATACCTACCAGCATGGCACACTGATGTACAAATTAGCCATGTCGGATCTCTAGAAACAACAGTAGATCATCAGTAATGAAGACACGTGAAAAAAACAGATATATTAAAATACCTAAAAGCAGTGCTAAAACATACTTAGCTGGCTGTAGAACCTGACACATATCTGGCAGCAATAAAGCTTTTTGTTGAACTGGAATTTTAAACACAATCAAAGCTTGAGATTCCAAAGGAATTGTTTTTTTTACATTCCTGGAGAGCTGTGCTTAGGAAAGCCTACACCAGTAATTTTAGAACTAAAAATATTATGAAGTCCTACAGTAACTAATTTGCCCAGCTTGAGAATAAGATTCAGGGTGATATTATGAGTTCTGGTCCACAGTGATCCCAGCCCTCGAAAAAATTCTTCAAAATAATTTGATAAATTGAAGAAGTTAAAAAATTGAAGATTGTAAAAGTAAAATACAAGTTCAAGACATCCAATAAAATAAATAAAACAAATCCCTTTTCAAGGATTTGATCCATTTTCTATATCAAGTAAAACTGTGATAAACTTAAATTCAAAAATTGAAAGTAAACTCTCTTAACAACTAGGACATTCTTCGTTTGGTATATCAGTGAACATCCCAGAACTGTTTTGGGCAGAACACTTAGCAATTTTAAGTTTTAAGTACTGTTTAATGTTCATCATAAATATATTTGAAAATGAAGGAGGTTATGATTTATTCAAAAATCCTCAGCAACAATTTTCAGCTACCATGGCAATTGACAAACATTATCCCCATTGCCTGTCCTGGATCTTCTCAATGGTGCACCTTCTGGAAGAAACACCAGCAGACATCCTTACCACAGCTTTTTCTAGATCTTAAGTAGCGGATACTCTCCCATATTGCTGAGTTCTTCAAACTCAGCCCATCGCAAAAGGTGAGTTCAGTATCCCTACACAGGAACCTGATCTTGGCTGCTGGTACTCATGAACTCTTTGGGAATCATACCATGGCTTAAAATACGATCACCTCTACCCTCACTTGGAAAATTTGAAATCCTCCACTTGTGGCAGCTGTTCGCTTCTTACCTGTTGGGAGTAAGAAACTCTTTTCCAAGAGAAGACTGTCACCTGCGATTTCAAATCTCTTCAATGCAAGACTGAAACCACTCTGACATTGTTAGGGATGTATCAGAAACTGTATCAAACATTTTGAATTCATTTTTAGACTTGATAAATGTTTCATTTTTATCATTAGTTTAGACATTGTATTGAGTGATGTTAATTCATTACAATTTTCTTTGCCTCTGTCTGCAGTCACCACCATTTTGTGCACAATTTTTGACTAATGTTGTTGAAGGTAACAGCATCAGTTGCTGGTTTAGTGGATTTGATGAATTCTGACGAGTGACAGCAACATGCTGCTTCTTTAACAGATGGTTGCACTCTCACAAATGCATCCAATAATTCAATTCCAAACAAAGTGCCAAAAATGGATTACTTTAGGCCATATTTTGTCACTCAGAACCTAACTTTGGATATGGATTTTTGCTACAATTCCAGTTTTGTTAAAAGACAATTAGGTCATTCCATGGTACAGATCCCTGTCGTCTAAAGGCTATTCTTTGCCTTTTTCTCTGAAGTAAGATGTTGTTCATCTCTGTCAAGTTCAATCAATCAAAGAAAAGTAAAAGAATCAAAATTTTCAGAACACCAGTTGTCCAAGCATTCATAACACTAATGATGCCAAGAGGAGAACCTCATCTGCAGACAACAAAAAAGCACCTCTTTGGCTTCCCAAACTGGATGCTTTCCAGACCACAGCTGTGCTTTGAAATCCTGGCCATAAAAATCACAGATGAGAGAGTGGAAACAAAATGCACCCTTGGCTGAGTCCCATGCCCACACTAAACAGACTCAACTTAACAACAAGTATGTAAACACAACTCTTTTGCTACTAAAACAGTGACTGAATGGAAAATAGCAGCAACTCCAGTAACCCAGAACAATCAATATGACACCATGGGGTACATGTTCATATTTTTTAGAAATCGATAATGTACAATTAGACAAGAATGGCATGACTTCAAAAATATCTGTGCAAGGACAAAGGATTACAACAAAAGTGAAATCCTCATTGTTTATTCTATGTCAATTTCAACTTTCACCCATGTCCTAGTGAAAGCAGTTAATAGCAAAACAATAAAAGCAATCTATCAAAATGCATTTGATACGAGGCATATGCAGAATAGTTTGAACAGTATATAAAAACTCATATCAGGTACACTCATGTCAATATACAGTACATATTGGGTTAATAACCAGATGTTGAGTAGCCTTGGGAATTCTGGGTGAAAACTTTTCCTGAATTGTGCTAATTGGTCCTGTGCCATTGACCAGAATGGAACAATGAGAAAAGTGGCTGTTCAGTATGGCTTAAAGCAGTGGCATATGGGTAACTTTTAGTCATATAGTCAAAGCTATCAGTTTTGAGCTCCTCAGCGTGTTTCCTATGCAAATATAAATATGTAATTTTGCCTTGATTTGAAACCAGTAACGTGCAGTGAGGTTCATGGCTGGTGAGGCACTGACTCCTTCATAGTGACATTTACAAATATATGAACCCAAAAGAATAGCTTATTCACTATTCAGTTGGCAGCATGCACATTACCTACTGGTTATGTTTCATATCTCATCAGCATTCTTTACACACACACATAGGTAAGGTTCATATTTGGCTAAGGAAGAATGTTACATTTATAGCGGCGATAGAGAGTGGAGAGAACGCATTTGCTCTGCACCGTCCATGTGTTCTAAATTTGCCATTGCAATTTCACAATTCATACTCATTCAATACAAATGAAAGTATAGAGTGGTGTACAAAAAAAACAAATTTCAATTTTGACCTTAATTAAAATATTTAGATGTGTTTAAAAGCTTTTAATTCCGATGCTTTAATCAATTTTAATATAAACTGTTCAACAAAAGGATAACAAGAAAAACAAAAGAATATTTTATTTTAGGTCAAAATTTTGTTTTTAAATACTGGATTTTTTTTTCTTAGTCTGATCCCATTTTTTTATAAAATTGACTGCCTATCTTTCTCCACAAAAATCTCTGTCACTTTCTTGTAAAAGTCCTCCTTGTTTTCCTTTAGTTTTAAAGGTCTTAATCTGCAGTTTTGGCAGTCAGTCAGAAGAAGAAAAATAAAAATAAATGGACCGCTGCAGTGCACTTGACTTTCTGATATTGCTAACTTATTGGTGCCGAGAGCCTCTGCGTAGAAGAACAGCAGTAACAAGCACCTGTGGGGCACAGTACTGTTTGCCTCACCTTGTGACTTCTCACTGCGGTTTTATGTCCGATCAGCAAGACTAAATATGTCACACACATTCATTAAAGATATTAGCCAGACTGTGGAAAGTCAGGGTGTATAATAAACGTGTCTGCAAGCATTATATTGATGACATACAGAGAGACAGCAACAGGCCAATTGCATGCATCAACCCAGTGTGTGAGGGATAGTGCAGTCCGAGGGGAGGTGAGGCTCGTTGCTGCCGCACTTCGTGTTTCTCCCCTGTATTTGATTAGGAAACGCTCCAATTCAGCAATTTTGACTATAAAAATGATCAAAGCTATTGGAATCATACAGAAAACAGATTTATAGAACAGACCAGTGGACACACTTATTTAATGTTATCATTATTAGTTTTTACTTTTCACGATGACCTGCCTCCCCTGTCCGCATGTCCCTGTTTGAAACATAATTGGGTACTCTACAACTTCCGAGTGTTATATTTCAGCCAGGGTTGTCATTTTCATGTTTGTTTTGTTCATTTTTGATTCCTTTGTTTATGTTAATATTTTTGCTTATTAGGGTCTATGTATCTGTGTCATTCTTTATGTTCTGTGTGTTTTGTGGGTGGTCCCCCAAGATGCAGGTTCATCTGTCCATCACCTTTAGGGGATTTCCCTTAGCCATATAAAGGCAGGGACAACCTACAATCACTTTTTGCTTATACAGTGATCCATGCAGGTGGTGCAGTGGTAGCGCTGTAAGGAGGTCATGGGTTCACATTCCAGGTCTTCCCTGGATGGAATTTGCAAAGCTCTTTGAGTAGTGATAAAGGAGCTACATAAATGTAAAGAATTACTATTACATTGTGTTTACAAAGTAACTTATTGTTGGGCTTTTGTAATTTCTGGATTTTTAACCTTTTGCTCTGTTTTTTGACTTTGCCACTTGGATTTTGTGTTGGGACTGATATTGCAGTTTGGATTGCCTATTTTGAAAGCAACTGCCTCCAGTGCCTTTTTGCTCCTTGGAAGTTAAAGAGCATTCTTGTAAAATAAATCTTTTTATTTTATAAAGATTCTCCGTTGCTCTTTTTTTTTCTCACAATGGTTTGACAGTAATTCCCCTCACTGCAGTGGTCATTTTTGAAACATTCTTTGTAACTTGCATGCCTTGGGAATCTCGAGTTCATAACATCGAGGAGCATGGAAAGAAATGATACCGATGTGAAGCTAGAAACCTGGACATGTATTAATAACCACGTAAATGGTGATAAACAATGTTTTTGCTATTTTGGGCAGAGGCAGCAATGGAATTAGGCATGGTGAGTGCAGCATCCCAAGGTGAAGCTATTACTGTGTTGCCGGATGTCTTTTTTAACAGAGAATACCAAAGGGTGACATGTCTCCAAAAACAGTCTTTGAGATCAGACCTGTTAAATGTAAGATCTCATGGTCAATAAAATTGCACCCCTCAGCCTTGGCTGTAGATTGATGAGGTCTGTATAAAAGCAAAGTGTCCTTCAGCAAAGATTGTATGGACAGTTTGAACTTTTTTTGCATCTAGAAGATGTATATCCAGCTTTAAAATGAATTGCTTGGTTAGATGTAGTATATAGAATTTATTTTGTGTTCAAAGGCTAGGAATATTGCAATTTGTATTTGTTGAGGGCGACATGATGGAGCAGTGGGTAGTGCTGCTGCCTCGCAGTTAGGAGACCCAGGTTCGCTTCCTGGGTCCTCCCTGCGTGGAGTTTGCATGTTCTCCCCGTGTCTGCGTGGATTTCATCCGGGTACTCCGGTTTCCTCCCACAGTCCAAAGACATGCAGGTTAGGTGCATTGGTGATTCTAAATTGTCCCTAGTGTGTGCTTGGTGTGTGTGTGTGCGTGCGCACCCTGCGGTGGGCTGGCGCCCTGCCCTGGGTTTGTTTCCTGCCTTGCGCCCTGTGTTGGCTGGGATTGGCTCCAGCAGACCCCTGTGACCCTGTAGTTAGGATATAGCGGGTTGGATAATGGATGGATGGTATTTGTTGAATTTTTAATTTGTATGGCAGTACAATAATATTGATTATCGTTCATGTCAATGTGTGATATATACAATATGTATTGAACTGAAAAGAGCTGCATTCCAGTAATGTTCCTGCATTTGTATTTCTTATTTCATTTTACAATGATAATAATTTTACTTTTTGTTAATGTTGTTCTGCCATTTTAATGGTCATAGCTGCAGCCACTATACTGTAGGTAAGGAAGGTGATTTTTTGCAGTAGGTAAGTATGGTTGCTACTTTGTGATGACCAGAAGTGTAAAACAAAGGACATAATCAGTTGCAGTATTCCTGATGTTCAAAATTATGAATTCATTAAACTGACCTTTTTGCAGTGTCAGTTATAGCACAAGTCTATTTATGGAGTCGGTACACTTCATGCTTTTTGACAAATTTAGTTTGCATTTTTTTTGGGTTTATTTTGATTGTTTTGTCTTTGACCCATTTCTGTAGTTTTTCAATGGGTTGTCTAAACATTTCCTTAATCATTTTTCCCTTCCATTTTCACTCTGGCAGAATAAATAGGTTTTATAGAGCCATTCTTTTTAGGAGAGGACTTTGGATGAAACTATCTGGATATTTACTGTAAAACTGCCATAATAAACTAGGAGCATGAACAAAAGCTCCTCAGGTTTACACACTTTCCAGTGGACAAAGTAAAACATTTTTTGTGCCATACCATCTAAAGTCCAAAATATATTGAACATTTTGAGGAAGTTGAGATAGGCAAGATACAGGAGATGAATAAGATGGTTACTGATGCAACACTTTAAAGGTAGGGCATGTTCAAAAAGAACTAGGAAAACAAGCTTGTACTGTATACATTTTTTTATGAAACAATGTATAGGACATTTTTGCAAATTCCCAAGAAGGAACTCTCAGGCAGATGTTCCACACTTTCCTTTCTTCCGGTTTGAGTGAACGCTGGCGGGACTGGTCGCCGCTGCTCGCCGGTAACTAGACTATTGATTTTGATGGTATTTTTTGCCATTTTTGCTGACATCTCTGCGTGGCTGTATATGCTGTGTATGCATTTAGCTTCAGCCTAACCCCCGTTTCGTTTGAAACTTACCAGTTTGTTCTCTGGATGCCTGAGCTGCCTGTGGCCTCCTCGCCTACAATGTGGACTGGTAGGATATTCGCCTGGTTAATGTTTGTTTGGAGTCTTCTGTCGCTCGTTATCCAACCTGCGACTGGCCTCCTCCAGTACTCAGCTGCTGAGCTTCTTCGACTGCGTCTTCTCCAGTCTGTGCCTCTGCTGTCGGTGCTGTATTTCGACCCGGACGTCATACTTCTCCCTCGTCGGACATACATCCACCGTCGGTCCCGCCGGAGATTCTGAACGGATGCGTCGAAAGGAATTAACTCTTTTTGGTCTGATTTTCGGCACCCTCCACATAACACAGATAGGAACGCTGACCATAGCATGTTGGCCAGCTTAGCTTACTCGACTAACACCACTGTCAAATGCGATAGCAACATTGTCAGCTTTGGTCTACTGAACATCCGCTTACTCACGAACAAGGGATATCTCATTCAGGATCTCCTCATTGACCGTAAGTTTGACTTTCTCAGTTTAACTGAGACTTGGCAGCAACCTCAAGACTTTTCACAACTTAATGAATGCACCCCCCCACCCGGGGTTTGTTTACACTTGTCAACCCTGTGCCTCTTGCCGTGAAGGAGGTGTCGCGAGAAGTGTAGTACTAGGGTGTTGTACCGTGTTAGCCATTATGAAGGTACAGAAAAGCCAAGCAAAATGACACCTTCAGGCAAGATGGCAAGATTACATCTTGCCTGAAGAAGGGGCCTGAGTTGCCTCGAAAGCTTGCATATTGTAATCTTTTTAGTTAGCCAATAAAAGGTGTCATTTTGCTTGGCTTCTCACGAGAAGTGGAAAGTCTTGCCGTTGCCTACTCCTGCTGTTAGCTCTTTTGAATCAACTGTGTGTCAACTGTCTGGGCCAGTTCCTACCATCAGCAAGTCAAACAACAATTTTTTGAACGATCTTGCTACCTTCCTTACCCATTTATCAATAATTAATCCAAATATAATTCTGCTGGGGGATTTTAATATACAGTGCATCCAGAAAGTATTCACACGCTATGAGACGGGGACGCTTAGGAACAGAAAAGGTAAGTTTGGCGTTGAATGAAAGGAGAAAATGATTGGTTATAGTGAGTTCATCTGCTGTAAGATCAAAAGGAACAACACCAGAGCAGCAGATCAGGTCCAAGTTATGTCCTTTATAATGGGTAGGAACATCAGTGTGCTGCTGGTATCCAAAACTCTACAGGCAAGATAAAAAGTCTCTAGTGAGAGGGATATTGATATTGTCCAGATGTACAGTGCATCCGGAAAGTATTCACAGCGCATCACTTTTTCCACATTTTGTTATGTTACAGCCTTATTCCAAAATGGGTTAAATTCATTTTTTTCCTCAGAATTCTACACACAACACCCCATAATGACAACGTGAAAAAAGTTTACTTGAGGTTTTTGCAAATTTATTAAAAATAAAAAAATTGAGAACGCACATGTACATAAGTATTCAGAGCCTTTGCCATGAAGCTCAAAATTGAGCTCAGGTGCATCCTGTTTCCCCTGATCATCCTTGAGATGTTTCTGCAGCTTAATTGGAGTCCACCTGTGGTAAATTCAGTTGATTGGACATGATTTGGAAAGGCACACATCTGTCTATATAAGGTCCCACTGTTGACAGTTCATATCAGAGCACAAACCAAGCATGAAGTCAAAGGAATTGTCTTCCTTTGACAGGATTGTCTCGAGGCACAAATCTGGGGAAGGTTACAGAAAAATTTCTGCTGCTTTGAAGGTCCCAATGAGCACAGTGGCCTCCATCATCCGTAAGTGGAAGAAGTTGGAAACCACCAGGACTCTTCCTAGAGCTGGCCGGCCATCTAAACTGAGCGATCGGGGAAGAAGGGCCTGTCAGGGAGGTGACCAAGAACCCGATGATCACTCTGTCAGAGGTCCTCTGTGGAGAGAGGAGAACCTTCCAGAAGGACAACCATCTCTGCAGCAATCCACCAATCAGGCCTGTATGGTAGAGTGGCCAGACGGAAGCCACTCCTTAGTAAAAGGCACATGGCAGCCCGCCTGGAGTTTGCCAAAAGGCACCTGAAGGACTCTCAGACCATGAGAAAGAAAATTCTCTGGTCTGATGAGACAAAGATTGAACTCTTTGGTGTGAATGCCAGGTGTCACGTTTGGAGGAAACCAGGTACCGCTCATCACCAGGCCATCATGCTGTGGGGATGTTTTTCAGTGGCAGGAACAGGGAGACTAGTCAGGATAAAGGGAAAGATGACTGCAGCAATGTACAGAGACATCCTGGATGAAAACCTGCTCCAGAGCGCTCTTGACCTCAGACTGGGGTGACAGTTCATCTTTCAGCAGGACAACGACCCTAAGCACACAGCCAAGATATCAAAAGAGTGGCTTCAGGACAACTTTGTGAATGTCCTTGAGTGGTCCAGCCAGAGCCCAGACTTGAATCCGATTGAACATCTCTGGAGAGATCTTAAAATGGCTGTGCACCGACGCTTCCCATCCAACCTGATGGACCTTGAGAGGTGCTGCAAACAGGAATGGGCGAAACTGACCAAGGATAGGTGTGCCAAGCTTGTGGCATCATATTCAAAAAGACTTGAGGCTGTAATTGCTGCCAAAGGTGCATCGACAAAGTATTGAGCAAAGGCTGTGAATACTTATGTACATGTGATTTCTCCGTTTTTTTATTGTTAATATTTTTGCAAAAACGTCAAGTAAACTTTTTTCACGTTGTCATTATTGGGTGTTGTGTGTAGAATTCTGAGGAAAAAAATAAATTTAATCCATTCTGGAATAAGGCTGTAACATAACAAAATGTGGAAAAAGTAATGCGCTGTGAATACTTTCTGGATGCACTGTACATCTGGACAATATCAATATCCCTCTCACTAGAGACTTTTTATCTTGCCTGGAGAGTTTTGGATACCAGCAGCACACTGATGTTCCTACCCATTGCAAAGGACATATTTTGGACCTGATCTGCTGCTCTGGTGTTGTTCCTTTTGATCTTACAGCAGATGAACTCACTATAACCAATCATTTTCTCCTTTCATTCAATGCTAAACTTACCTTTTCTGTTCCTAAGCTTCCACGTCTCATAGCCTTTCGTAACATTAAGAATATTAACTTGAATTTGCTGTCTTCTGGAATTGATTCCCAAATGGACTTCTATAATTTATCCACTCCCATAGAACTGGTCTCATATTATAACACTTGTCTTAATGGTATTCTTAATTCTCTTGCTCCACTAAAAACCAGATCTGTTTCTTTTTCTTTTTCTGCTCCCTGGTTTACGCCTGAACTTCAGCTTCTGAAAGCTAAGGGCAGGCAACTTGAAAAGTTGTTTAAAAAATCCGGACTCTTTGTCCACAAAGAGATGTATAAAAATCATCTACTCTATTACAAGGATTGTATAGCCCAAACCAATTCTCATTATTACACTCAGTTAATTACTTGTAATACAGGTAACACCAAGTCTTTGTTTTCTTTACTTAATAATGTTACACAATCTCCAGACTCTTTACCATCTCACCTTTACTCAACTGCTTTCTGTAATTCTCTTGTGTCTTTTTTCAATGAGAAAATCCGAAGGATACATCAGCACCTTGGTCCAGATCCTCTCTGTATTCCTTCTGAACTACACTCGCCTATTCACTCTTTCTCTTCTTTCCAGCTTCCCATTTCCTCTGAAATCTCAGATCTCATCTGCAAATCCAAGTCATCTACTTGTCAGCTGGACCCTTTGCCTACAGTTCTGGTTAAAGCCTGCCTCCCCTCTTTAGTCCCTCTCATTTCTGCCATCATTCACTCTTCTCTTACTACTGGTATTATTCCCTAATCTTTTAAAACTGCTGCTATAAACCCAATACTAAAAAAATCTGGTGCTGATCCTACTAATTTCAATATTTTTGCCCCATTTCTAACTTGCCCTTTATCTCCAAAATTCTTGAAAAAATAGTAGCTATCCAACTTCACACCCACTTATCTCACAATA
Source organism: Erpetoichthys calabaricus (assembly GCF_900747795.2). Classification (NCBI taxonomy): domain Eukaryota; kingdom Metazoa; phylum Chordata; class Cladistia; order Polypteriformes; family Polypteridae; genus Erpetoichthys; species Erpetoichthys calabaricus. Next base: position 142,005,230 of record NC_041399.2, read on the forward strand.
ATCTATATGAAAAGTTCCAGTCTGGTTTTCGCCCTCTTCATAGTACAGAAACAGTACTTGTTAAAATTACCAATGACCTCCTTATGGCTGCTGACTCTGGTCTAATCACTATTCTCATCCTCCTTGATCTGAGTGTGGCCTTTGATACTATTTGTCATACCACTCTCCTTAATAGATTATCTTTGATTGGCATTACCCACACTCCACTTGATTGGTTTAGATCCAATACCTCTCAGGCCGCACTCAGTTCATACAGCTTAAAACCTTCACATCCCAACCCACCGCTGTTACTTCTGGTGTGCCCCAGGGCTCTGTCCTGGGGCCTCTTCTTTTTACTATTTACCTTTTTCCCCTTGGCAATATTTTTCGCAAATATAACATTAATTTCACTGTTATGCTGATGACACCCAGCTCTACCTTGCTGGTAAACCCACCTCCTCTTTTCCACCACCCTCGCTTATTGACTGCATTTCTGAAATTAAATCCTGGTTTTCTTCGAATTTTCTTAAATTAAACAGTGACAAAACCGAGGTTCTCCTCCATTGGTTCAAAATCATCATTATCCAAAACCAATAATCTTTCTCTTATTATTCATAACTCTGTTGTATCCCCATCATCTCAGGTCAAGAGTCTGGGTGTCATCCTCGACAGTACTCTATCTTTCCAATGTCACATTAATAACATCACCCGGTCTGCTTACTTCCACCTACGTAATATTAATCGCATTCGCCCCTCCCTCACTCCTCATACCACTGCCATTCTTGTTCATAGTCTTGTCACTTCTTGGCTGGACTACAGCAATTCACTCCTCTTTGGTCTCCCTAATAAATCTCTTCAGAAGCTTCAGTTAGTCCAGAATTCTGCAGCACGTATCATCACTCGAACCCCATCTATTCACCATATTACTCCGGTCTTGCAGCAGCTTCATTGGCTCCCGATCAAGTTTCATACCGATTTTAAGATTCTGCTATTAACATTTAAGGCCATCCATAACCTCGCCCCTCCATATCTGTCTGACCTTCTTCATGTTGCCATTCCATCCCGTAACCTTAGATCCTCTTCCTCCACCCATCTGACCGTCCCTCCCACCCGTCTAACCACCATGGGGAGCAGAGCTTTCAGCCGTTCTGCTCCCAAGCTCTGGAATTCATTACCTGCAGAGCTCCGAAACATCAAATCATATTCATTTTTCAAATGCAAACTTAAAACGCATCTGTTTAAAATGGCTTTTTCTTTTTCCTTCTGATTATAGTGGTTTTGTTTGGTTTTAATTTTTAGATTTTCTGATGTTTTAAGTTGTTTATAATTGTGTCTTTTATTTATTTATTTATTGTTTGTTTGGTGTCCTTGAGTTCTCTGAAAGCCGCCTTGTATAAATAAAATGTATTATTATTATTATTTCCTTCCGTAACATCTGGTGGAACTTTACTTTTTTGATCTGCAGAATTTTTTTCATCAATTATTTCTTAAGTTGATTAAACGTTGCAATAAAATAGGTGGCATATTTGACAAAAGAGTTGGTTTTAATTCATAGATGCATTAAAACAGAGACGCTACCATAGGAGTATACATTTAAACATTTCCAGAAAATTTCCAGAGACGTCTCTCCTATTAGACTAGCATCATTTAGAGTGCATCTATGGAATTTTGCAAAGTCTTCATTAATTCATTTCATCTGTCTATTGCCTTGAAGATGATAATCAGCAAACAGATTATCCCAGACTCCCTCTTTAGAATAAAAGTACTTCTAAAAAAGTAATACAAAATGTGGACCTTGATCAGATGTTATAGACTAGGGAAATCCATGAAAACAAAAATATTCTCAGCAATATTAATAAGAAATAATAAGAACTATTAATAAGAAACAAAATGGGCAGCTTTAGAAAGTCAGTCTACAGTTACTAAAAAGATAGTACTAAAAAGATGGTGGGTGGACCTCTCTGGCAGCATCTTACATTGGTTTCAGTCTTACTTAGCAGGTAAAAAAATTCTTTGTTAGTTGTGGTGATTGTACTTCATAGGTACATGATTACTGTATACTGTATGGTGTACCACAAAGTTCTATTCAGAGTCTACTGCTCTTTTCAATCTACATGCTTCCATTAAGTCAGATTATCTCAAAGCACAAAGTGAACTACCACAGCTATGCAAATGACATACAGCTTTATTTATCTGTTGCACCTGATGACCCTTGGATCTCTGATCTCTGAGTAGTAACCTTCTCAAACTAAATAAGGAAAAAAACAGAAATCTTAGTAATTGGCAAAACTTGAATATAGAGAGAATATATGTATGAATAAACTTCACCCCTTAGTTTTAAAAATCAAGGCGGAGGTAAAAATCTAGGGGTAATCATCGACCCTGACCTAAACTTTAAATCACACAATAACCAGTTAGACCTCTTACAACTTTACAAGACGTTAAAAATTAATTAATGCTTTTGTTTTTAGTCGACTAGATTACCGTAATGCACTCCTAACACGACTACCTAAGAAAGACATAAATCGTTTGCAATTAGTGCAGAATGCAGCAGCCAGAATCCAAACTAGAAAAAAAAAATTTGAGCACTTCTCACCAGTTTTAGCCTTGTTACATTGGTTACCTGTGTCATTCGGAATTGATTTTAAAATGCTACTTAGGGTTTATAAAGACTTAAATAATCTTGCTTCTTTCTATACTTTAGAATACCTGTTCTTCTACACTCCAGGTTGTAACCTTAGATCTTAAAATGGAGTTCTTGTTATAATTCCAAGATCCAAGCTTAAAAAAGTGGTGAGGTTGCCTTTTGTTGATATGCACCTAAAATCTGGAATAATTTATGTATCGAAGTTTGCCAGGCTAATACTTTGGAACATTTTAAAATACTGATAAAACCTCATTATTTTAATTTTGCATTTTCATAGCTACTTTCCAGTTATATTCCTAATAGACTATATGGGCATAGACCTTTAAGCGAAACCTAAAAACTCAACATTTTAGAAAGACATTTTGTTAAAGTATTCTATAGATTCTTCTGTTTTTTTATTATTCTATTTTTACTCTGTAGCACTTTGGGATTGCTAAAATATAAAGTGCAATATAAATAAAATTTATTATTATTATTATTATTATTAATTATATTCTTCAGGGATCCACAATCTGTACTAAACCCCACTGTTCTCTGCTGTTTTTTCCAGCTCTTCTGTGGTGATTATCTGCGCCACCACCACCACCAAGTGTTCAAGGCACCATGAAGTCCCCTGAGATGATGGAATAAAGGCTGGCATCTCAGCTGTCCATGAGAACAACTTCATCAGATCCTATCATGTGAAGTATGAAATTTAAGAGGTTTGATTTAGGAACATTTATGTTAGGTAAAATGCCCAGTTAGTACTGGGTGAGCTTTTGGCCTTGGAACCCCTACAGATTTTTTTTTGTCTAAAGCCAAACTGGAGTTTTTTTTGTTTTTGTTTTTTCTGTCCATCGGACCTTGCCTTGTTTTGTTGTTATTTATTCTTTAAAATTATTGCTTAATCTTAATTGTTTTGCTTTTCTTATAACTTTCTTTTTGTCATCTTGTAAAGCACTTTGAGCTACATTGTTTAATGAAAATATGCTATATAAAAACATGTTGTTTTTATTGTTGTTGCCTTCACAGGTAGGTTGATCAGTTATAAAATCCATGGTAACATCATCTTTCTGAAGGATATATTGGATGTAGCCATCTTAATAGACACCCAGAAAGGTTATTTGATTACACATGCCATAACATAACTATTAATATGCTCTCTCATAGTTGACCAAAAGAAATACCATCTTATAGGTTTGTATGACTTAGAAATACCAGTAAGTTAATCATGTCACCACATAAGAACTTCCTGTCTGGAACACAGGCACAGACAGTAACCTTGGTAGTATCCTGTCTAGAATAAAGCAAATTTTGGCAAGTTCTCCTATTTTGTCAACCAAATCTGTCTCTTCTTCTAAAGTGGTGACTGCTGCTGGCCCAGCACTGACTGAGCTATAGAATGACGAATAGCAGGGAGGCAGGACTCTGTGTCTGGCTTGTTTGCGTCCTTTTCTACAATCTGGCCATGATTCTGTGATTGCCTGATGGACAGATAGTGTTGGTTTTCATTTCTGATGTAATTTAACAAATCTGTACCCTTTGATGTGACAGTTTTGCATTTAGTATTTTAATCTATTCTTACATATTTGTACTATTGTTTTACGAGGTTCCAATGATAGATTGGTCATGTAACTCAGTGAAGAGGATTACTTGATTTCTGTTTTGTGTATTGTATTTACCCCATTTTTGACACCCATTGCATGCCCAACCTACCTAGAAGGGGGTCTCTCTCTCTCTCTGTATTGTCTTTCCAAAGATGTCTTCTTCAATTTGTTTTCCCTACAAGGGTTTTTTGGGAGTTTTTTCCTGTCTACTTAGGAAGTCAAGGCAGGCTCTGTCAAAAACAAGGCCCTTTAAAGCCCTTTGAGGCATTCCTTGTATGATTTTGGGCTGTGCAAGAAATAAATTGTTGTTGCTAAAAAGCATTATTTTTCATATCATTAAATACACTCAACCTCCTTTAACTTGTTGTCCCATGCTCGATAAGAGATCACAATATTAAGACAACTAAACTCAAATTTAAAGAGAGCCCATCAAGCTTTCATGCATTTAATAATTTTGCCTCTTAAGTAAACAAAATTTTTGTGATCTGTGCAGAGGATGAATGAATGAATTCTTTGTTCCAGTACCTTGGGAAGGTTATGGAATGTGATCCCTTGTTATCTAGAACACACCCTCTTTCTATCACTTTTAAAAAGGTGAACAACTATCCCAGTCTTCTCATCTCAAAACACTATAACCACCTACCAAATGACATACAAGAGGCATGTTGATGAATAAATCTCCATAATATCCAGTTCTTTTAGCATTTCTGGTCAGATCTCACTGAGTCTGATGGAACTGATTTGTTTTAATCATCACCATGGCCTCAACCAGTGAAATGTACTCTGCTTCAACCAATGCTTCTGAGACTGCTTCCTCCTGGGAAGACATATCCATCAGTTTTAAGATTTACTCAAAGAGCTCCTTCTATCTCTTGATGATGCTTCCAGTTGAGAGTATGAGAGTAACAATAAATTAAATACTGCAGCTGTTTGAATAGATAAAATGCAATTATTCTTGCAATAATTACTCCATGTTATTCTGTATGACACAAAGAATTCCAGGCATAACTAGCTGCATTTTGTCTTCTTCTGGCTGCTCCCGTTAGGGGTTGCCACAGCAGATCATCTTTCTCCATATCTTTCTGTCCTCTGCATCTTGCTCTGTTACACCCATCACCTGCATGTCTTCAGTCACTGCATCCATAAACCTTCTCTTAGGCCTTCTTCTTTTCCTCTTACCTGGCAGCTCTATCCTTAACATCCTTCTCCCAATATACTCAGCATCTTTCCTCTGCACATGTTCAAACCAACACAATATCGCCTCTCTGACTTTGTCTCCCAACTGTCCAACTTGAGCTGACACTCTAATGTACTCATTTCTAATCTTGTCCATCCTCGTCACACCCAGTGCAAATCTTAACATCTTTAACTCTGCTACCTCCAGCTCTGTCTCCTGCTTTCTGGTCAGTGCCACCATCTCCAACCCATATAACATAGCTGGTCTCACTACCGTCCTGTAGACCTTCCGTTTCACTCTTGCTGATACCCATCTGTCACAAATTACTCCTGACACTCTTCTCCACCCACTCCATCCTGCCTGCAGCCATTTACAAAAGGTGCCCATTTTTCCTGAGGATAAATACAAAGTTTGTAAAGGAATCCCATAATGAGATGCTTGTAAGAATACAAACGATACTTGGGAAAATAACCAGTTCTTCTTAGATTAATAAAAGCTGAGATAATGTTTGCTATCACCACCACACAAGCATATCATAAGAATGGGTGAGGCCAGAAATTTGACAATCATGTTAGAAAGCGGTAAACTAATTTTGAAAGTAGGACTGATAAATTAGAATAGGTTTATTCTACTCCCTGTACATGTAAAAAAAATCAAAGGGGATAACAACGAAGAAACCTTTGGAAAAAAAGGGATAAAGGAAACTATTTTTGAAAACTATTACTATGGTTGTGAACGACCATGTAACCAAATAACAGACAAGAGTTTGTATACTTTGACAATTATTTGCAATTAAATGTTATTTTAATCTGTTCTGAGTTCCTGAAAAGTAAGCAGTGGCTATAAGGGTATATAATTTCAGAATTTATAATGTGAAGCTCAAGAATTGGCAAATAGAACTCTTTATTGTAAACAAAATGTTTAAGTCCAGGTAGGCATATTAACAAGAAAAAGACAGTACTTTTTCCAATGGCAAGTCATTATAATGTATTGGAATTAGAGTTTAAAATTGTAAAGAACCTAATGTCCAGATAATTCTAAATGTGGAGTTCTTTTTTGTCAATACACTGTATTTAGTTGATATATGCTCTATTCTTTGCTGCTTAGCTGTGAAGCACTGTGAAATAATTATTATATAGGCAACGGTGTTGGAACATTCATATTTTGCATGTCACTCTTTGATGTAAATTGGGACAAGGGACCTGAAGAACTGGGTTTTACCCAACATCAACACTGGAGGTTCACAGAACTGAAAACATGAAAGAAGTGGGTTGAAAACAGGCAGGAAGGGTAATATACAGTATACATAAATACAGTATGTGGTGGGTGTATATATTTTACATATATATATATATATATATATATATATATATATATATATACAGTATATATTTATATATATATATATATATATATATATATATATATATATATATATATACAGTATATATTTATATATATATATATATATATATATATATATATATATATATATATATATATATATATATATATATACAATGCAATCCCTCTTCACCAGCCTAACCAGCGTCCACTTTGTTCTCATGACCCCTCTCCGCTGAAGGCGGTCTCGTCTTCACGTTGTTTACAGCTCGGCGCAGTTAAAAAGTAGAAAGACATAAAGCTGTTTTCCTCATGTCTTCTACTATCAAGTACTGCCAACTAAAGAAAAGTTACAACTTGGCAGTTTCCGCAACAGTCGCGTGGACGAATAAATAAAACGTCTCTGTCAGAACGCGCCTGGCGGCAGACGGCTCAGCACTGTAGTCCAGACAGGAGGGCTGGGAGAGGGCGATGCGGGGCGTACTTCTACCTGTATTATAATATGTTCTGTGGTCATAGGAAATTTCCATATTGTGTGGTCATACGTAATTTCCATATCACATGGTCATATGTAATTTCCGTTTCAAACGCGAAAAGAATTTTATATATATAGATGTATGCACTTCCTTCTTTCCTGGAAGGTGAGAGGGCTCCTTGTGGTGTAGCGGGTCCACAGCTCAAGTTAACAGGGCCACTATTTAAAATAATCACTGCACTCACAGCTTAGCAAGGGGGCGTGGTATGTGTGGCGGATTGGTTCCCGGAGAATTCATGATGCGGGCGAACCTCGCTTAAGTGCACAGGTAAGGAGTCGTCCGCATCCGTAATTGTAACCTCCGATATCAATGAGGTAAGGAAGGAAGGGCTTCATTAGAATGGCTATTTCTATGCTAAGAAAAAAGTTTAAATGGCTGGGTCAGAAACAAGGAAGTAAATGAACTAAAGCAAACAAGCTTTAATGAGTAAGAGAGAGAATCAAAGCCACACTAACAAGTAATGGACACTTAACAATGTATTCTTTTTCAAAATGATCTCAAGACTAGGATAACAAGCATACCAGATTGCTGTCTTATTTAGTCAATTAATTATAACATTGTCCCAATAATTGTCATGTGATGGCAATAAGCCTCGCAACATATAAATAAAAGTAATGTGAACAGATTCAAAAATTACATGTGGAATACAGTATGCGCAAATGATAAGGTTTATTACAGCCACTTTGTTGCTTACAAATAAAAATATTTATTCCAAAACAAATCATTTGCAAAGTCCCTAAATAACAAACCAGTATGTATTATTAAATACAAATATTTAAGGACAGACTAAAAAAAATAACATAACATACTTAACCTCGCCTATTCCAGTGGTGGAACAAACCACTGCACTTCTATGATGCCATAGACTTAATTTAAGCAGCAGTATAAATTCCTTATTATTATGAATATCAGTATGCTGAGGGTTTCCTAATGTCTATGTCTAGATGGATTTTTTCCACATAGTTTTGGTTCCTCCTACCTACCAAACAGGTGGTAAATTCGCTCAATGTGAATGTGCCTTGCAGCAATCTGGTATAGTTTCTATGGTTTATTCATATCTTGCTCCTATTGCTGCCACTATGATTTCTGTTCCCATTAATGCATTTAATTCTCAAAACTGATTAGGAAATGGATAAATGTTATCATGCACTATTCAATACAATTAACAGCAATATACAGAGCAAAAAAAAGTAGGTCAGCTTTTTAAAGAAATGTTTATATTCTGTATTGAAAATTGCTGCTTGCCTTGTGTTAGATTTTGACAGTGTTGCCATGGTAAAGCATTAAGCAGTATTTAAAGTGTGGTGGAAGATTTAAGAACTGTTTTTGCTAGATTCAGTGTTTCAGGTGTCCTGACACTATAAGTAATAATTAAACAAATGATTGTAACCTATAATTTACTGTCGGCCACATGTAGAGCTACAGGTATAGCTACATTTCAAAAGTGCAGGAATGGATAATCAGTTTGCAGCTACTTTGAAAATCAGTTACCAGGTAGAGTGAATACAAATGTTCCTACTTTTTTAAAGGATGATCATCCATCCATCCATCCATTTTCCAACCCGCTGAATCCGAACACAGGGTCACGGGGGTCTGCTGGAGCCAATCCCAGCCAACACAGGGCACAAGGCAGGAAACAATCCTGGGCAGGGTGCCAACCCACCGCAGAAGGATGATCATATTCCTTTAAATATTTATGAAAAGTAAATGTACATTAAGTTATGCAATTCTTAGCACATATACTGTAGTATGCATTATATAGCAAAGCAATTTCATTAGGTGTTTAGTTGCTTTACTGACATACAATATAATACAATTTATATTTGTGTCAGAGGGGAACATTTTTTGTACAATGGGTGATTTTTTTCTCTTAGACAAAAAAACATTTACATAGTAAATTTAAAGGCCACGAGATGAAGGGGCAATAGGCACCCACTGTTGGGACTGGGGTGATAAGTTGAAAGGCAAATTAATTCTGTTTTCTGATAATTGTGATGGCTGTCTACAGGACATAGGCATTTGCTGTTGTGAAGGACAGCCGGGACAGCCTACCATGGACAGCTCAATACCTCCCCTGGGACACTTGGTGGCAGGCTCCCTGGCAGACGATGATTTCCCAACCTGGCGCATGGCTCCATGGGAGATGGACTCCTCCACAGCCTGGTTGGAGGCTCGGATGGCTGCCAGGGGGAGCTGCATGGAGTCTGCAGCCCGGCTGGTCAAATCTTCAGCCCCACCCGGAAATGCAATTAGGGCCAGGTGATCAAGCACCTGGAATGCTTCTGGGTGGGGTATAAAAAAGGCCAGCCACCACCACTCAGGAGAACCAGAGTTGGGAGGAGGAGGACTAAGCCTGAGGAGGAGTGGTGGAGCCAGAAGCAATATTGTCGTTATTGTGAGTGTTTTTTGGGACTCTGTTGGGCCTGTGGGACACAAGGAAGGCGTGCCCCACGGCTGAAGAAAAATAAAAAAGTGTTTATTTAAGTACGTGCCTCTGCCTCAGTCTGTGCCGGGTTGGGCGCTATATAGTGCCTTTCACACTGTCTTGAAGTTTGAACTGCTTAAACATACAAACAATACAAAATTGTGATAACAGAACTGCTCCTTACTTGGAAAATGTTAGTATTTGCCTGACTTGGAAATTAATATGTCTGAGGGCATTGGGTTCTAATCAGCATATGTGTACTCCTTGATAGTTGGCAACAATACTTTTTGTTTAACCAGTGTTTATATTATTTGTCAAGCTCAGCAAATTGATATGTGCCATTCTTTAATATATCATCATGTTGATCTAGGCAGGGACTCAAGGTGATACTTTGGGGCAGTAGATGGCAGGGTTCTGAGGGGACAGTCCACTGAGAACACTGCCAAGACCACTCACACGGAGCACAGGGGTTCACAGGCAGTCTGGCATACGTGGTTGGCATAATGTGAGGCATATGGTCGGCAACACCTACCTCCAGGGATGAAGAGACTGTTCCACCAGAGAGACACCGGTTTTGAGTCCAGCAAGAGTGAGAAGACTCATGAAAGGAACGAGTGAAGCTGAGCTAACTCAACACAGGGAGCCCAGAGTGGAAAAAAAGAGAACTCCCACTCCACAAGGAAGAGATGCTCACAGAAATTTGACAATTCGGCAAAACGACTATTGGGAAACAAGCATCCGATGAACAGATTGCATCCATGGACAGTTGGACAATTAATTGCTGGAGTAACTCAGCATGTAAACTGGACTCTGCACTCTGTATCCTCCAATTTATGCATTTAATGGACTGTTAGAGTGTTAATTGTGTGTTTTTCTTTTTAAAAAAGAGTTTATGTTTCTGATGTTGTACAATTTTTATGTTCTTTTATCTTTTTGGTGTACTCTATATTGTCTTGTGTAATATAAGTTACTGTTATTTTCCTGTAATTGCTGCCGTGTCTTTCATTGTGTGCTTACTCACTGCCCAATTTAAAGAAACCTGTGTGATATTTTCTGTAAATCGCAAGAGTTCCCAGTCTCTTACTAAAAACTGGATGGTGTAGATGGATATTTTAATGGTGTCTAGGTTACATTACCAGAAAGTGTGACCAGGCACCTGTCACATTTGTATTTCCCAAAATCACACAAGGATTGCCGCAATGGGCTTTAACAGGTCCTGACTTTTGACAGTCCTCAACCTTGATTCTCTAAAAAGACAAGGAAAAACTCCCAGAATACCCTTGTAGGGAAAAGTGGAAGAAACCTTGGGAAAGGCAGCTCAAAGAGAGCCCCTTTCCAGGTAGGTTCAGCATGCAGTGGGTGTTAAAAAAAGGGGGTAAATACAATGCAATACACAGAACAGAATGCAAGTAATCTTCAATACAATATAATAGTGCAATAGAAATATTACAAGTACAGAGCAGAATTCAACAATAGATAATATTACATAATATGATTTGGATTTGTTCAGAGACCCTGTACCCCTCTACCTGACGACATGTCACTATAGTCAACTCTTTCTTACTTGCCCATATCAACATAAAATACAGATTTCAGAAATACATACCTGATGCATGTGAGCACATTATCAGTGATCAGGTTCTTTAAATTAGCTAACATCACCCAAAGGACCCTTCCATGGTTGATCAAACCACAGTAGCACTTACTCATTAAGAGTCGTCTTGATTCATAGTCTTCTGACTCAGAGGAATTCCTATTGGCTGTCCACTTTCTTGTGCCAGTGATGCTTAATTCATGGAATGCTTTGTAAAATGGTTGTCTAACAAAATTCCTCCAGTTCACATCTACAGGCATTCATTTTGCCTTCAAGTTCTGCCTCTGACAGTTGCTTGTAGCAGTGCTACTGGGGATTGAAACTTCAACTCCAAGCAGTCCCTGCAGTGGCTCTTATTGGTCATCTACTGAGGGTGCAGGGGCTGTTGGGTACAAAGAGGCTGGCACGACATATAAAACATCCATCCATCCATCCATTTTCCAACCCGCTGAATCCGAACACAGGGTCACGGGGGTCTGCTGGAGCCAATCCCAGCCAACACAGGGCACAAGGCAGGAACCAATCCCGGGCAGGGTGCCAACCCACCGCAGGACTAACACAAACACACCCACACACCAAGCACACACTAAGGCCAATTTAGAATCGCCAATCCACCTAACCTGTATGTCTTTGGACTGTGGGAGGAAACTGGAGCGTCCAGAGGAAACCCACGCAGACACGGGGAGAACATGCAAACTCCACGCAGGGAGGACCCGGGAAGCGAACCCGGGTCTCCTAACTGCGAGGCAGCAGTGCTACCACTGCGCCACTATGCCGCCACATATAAAACAACAATTAAAAAATGTATTAAACACTAATAAATAAAATATAACTACATGCTAAATGATCCCACCCCCGTCCCCTTTTGGGGATTATACAATAAACACAAACAAACCACAAACAAAAACCACACACTATAAAGTCCATGGAAAACTGCAACTAATGAAATGCAATAATGGAGGGAGATAGTCCAGAGATCAACACATTGAATGGGAATGTACAGTAAAGATAGTCCTACTGGTATTTCCTGATGAGATGAAGATGAGTGAATTGGATCAGAAATACTCCTTTCTTCACAGGATGACGGCAAACCCTCAGACAGTTCTCATTCGCAGGAAGAAACCAGAGAGACCATAGCCCAAAACAAGAGACAATCCAGGACAAAACAAGAATCCACAGGTATCAGAACAGAAGGAAGACAGGTCGGAAACCCTAGGCACAAAACACCAAAGAGTTTATTTCTTTTGGTATCTTTTGCCCCTTTTAAATGTTGCTCTGGCCTCCTTGTACCCAACAGCAGTCTGCAACCTTAGTAGATGACCAATCAGAGCCACTGCAGGGACTGCTGGGTGTTGAAGTTTCAATCCCCAGTAGCACCACTACAATCCTCACCCCCATGCTGTGGTAAGCGGCCGAACCAAGGCTTGAGGTTAGAGATGTTAACAGTGTCTAACTTTTTGGTCCCCAGCAATCCCCACTCTACTGTGTAGGTCACTGGACCCTTCTGTTAGACAATAGTTGCCAGGCCAAACCAGCCAGGTAGGAAGGCTCAATGAACACAACCACACAATCTACCCAGTCCTGGTTTGGCACAGATACTGTAGAGTGTCACCTTTGAAAAGAGAAATAATCAAGGACTGGGTCAACCAGATGTTGGCGGGTGGGGTCATCGAGTCTTCCACCTCACTATGAGCTAGCCCTTCAGTGCTCGTTCAAAAGCCCGACAGGACCTACCACTTCTGTGTGGACTATCAGGAGCTGAACAAGAAGACCCTGAATGATGCTTACCCCATGCCACTCTTCCACAACATCTTGGAGTCTTTGCTTTGGGCAGCAGTGTGCCAGGACTCCTCCGAAAGACTCAAGAAGGCGCTGACATCACCATCAGTCCTGGCACAGCCTGATCCATCCTTAACCTTTCAGGTCCACACTGACGCGAGTGACCTCAGGCTTGGCGCCGTTCTCTCTCATGTGAGCCAAGGAGAGGAGATGGTGGTGGCCTATGCCTCACGGTCACTAAACAGCACCATGTATAATTATTACACTACCAAGAAGGAATGCTTCGCTGCTATGGAGAAGTGACATCACTTCCTGGAGGGGACATCATTTGAAATTTACACTGATCATTGGGCTCTGACCTGGGCATTCAATTGCCTGAAGACTATGTCTAGGCTAACCAGGTGGGTATTGCACCTCCAACAGTTTACATTCAAGGTGTGCTATCAAAACAGCTGTGCTAAGGTTGTGCCCGATGCTTTGTCACGGACACATGAGCCTGCACTCTAACCCATGGCCTGATCTTCCCTTGAACATGCAGGACATTGTTCAATCTCAAGTTGCTAATCCTGTATGTCGGGGATTGAGAGATGGCATGGGGGGTAGGCCTGACTGCATACATTATAGGGAACTTCAAAGGGCACACTGTTGCTGTGCACCAACAAAAGATCAGGGTTACCATTATCGGTTGGTAGTGCCCAAGACATATGTGCCCACATTCATACTATATTACCATGATAGCCCGATGGGTGTCCACCTTGGATGTACAAAGACATTGTTCAAAATTCTGGAGGTGGCATGGTGGCTGATGATACGCAAAGACGTCTGGTCCTATCTCCAGACTTGTACCACCTGTCAGCAATACAAAACTCCACCTAGTCACCCCTCTGGACAGCTTTAACCAGTAATCATCACTACCCCAGGGGAGAGCCTAGACATGGACGTGATGGGACCATTTCCTGCCAGTAAGGATCAGAAGACCTACCTGATGGTGGTTGTGGACTGTTTTACCAGATGGGTGGAGCTATTCCCCATGGCTAATGCCACAGCCAAGAAGATATGCTCCACCCTGAAGGATGAGATATTTACCTGACAGGGGGTGCTGAAGAACATCATCATAGACCAGGGCCCGCAGTTTACCGGCTCAGTGGTTGCAGATTTTTGGAGATAATGGGGCGTGGTTCACCTGAAGACAGCAGCATACCACCCCCAATCTAATTGCACTAAGCAGGTGATCTGGACCCTGAAGACAATGATTGCATCCTTTGTCAGAGACCACCATCAGGATTGGACTAAGTGGCTGCCAGAGCTCCGGTTCACATTAAACACGGCGGTGCATGAGGTTACAGGTGAGACCCCTGCATTGTTAGCTTTAGGTAGACAACGTGATGGTCCTCTGGAAAGAATAATCAATCACAATCCACCCAAACCAGACTCATCGATTCACGATCATTTACAATCATTACAGCAAATTACTCAACGGGCGAAGGAGAGGATGGTGATGTCCCAGTCCAGACAGTCTCAATTGTACAACAAGAGACATAAGACTGAACAATTCTTGTTTGGGGAGAGAGTCTGGATCAGGACTCATCCCCTCTCCAAAGCCTCTGATAAATTCACTGCTAAACTGGCTCTGAAGTGGTTTGGCCTGGAAACTACTATCCAGCTAATTAGAGTGAGGATTGCCGGGGACCAAAAAGGTAGACACTGTTAACATCTCTAACCTCAAGCCTTGGTTCAGCTGCTTAACACGGCCTGGGGCTGGAGATTGTAGCGGTGCTACTGGGGATTGAAACTTCAACTCCCAGCAGTCCCTGCAATAGCTCTTATTGGTCATTTACTGAGGGTACAGGGGCTGTTGGGTACAAGGAGGCTGGCGTGACATTTAAAGGGGGCCAGTGATACCAAAAGAAAAAAAGTTTTGCTTTGTGTCTGGAGTTTCTGGTCTGTCTGCCTTCTGTTCTGATACCTGTGGATTCTTGTTTTGTTCTGGATCGTCTCTTGTTTTGGGCTATGGTCTATCTGGTGTCTTCCTGAACATGAGGACTGTCCGAGGATTTGTCGTCATCCTGTGAAGAAAGGTGCGCTCCTGATCTCATTCAACCATCTTCATCTCATCAGAAAATAGTAGGACTATCTTTACATTCCCATTCAATGTGCTGATCTCTGGACTATCTCCTTCCATCATTGCATTTCATCAGTTGCCATTTTCCATGGACTTTATAGTGTGTGGTTTTTGTTTGTAGTTTGTAGTTCCTCCATCGCGGGGGTTGCGTTCCAGAGCCACCCGCGAAATAAGAAAATCCGCGAAGTAGAAACCATATGTTTATATGGTTATTTTTATATTGTCATGCTTGGGTCACAGATTTGCGCAGAAACACAGGAGGTTGTAGAGAGACAGGAACGTTATTCAAACACTGCAAACAAACATTTGTCTCTTTTTCAAAAGTTTAAACTGTGCTCCATGACAAGACAGAGATGACAGTTCTGTCTCACAATTAAAAGAATGCAAACATATCTTCCTCTTCAAAGGAGTGCGTGTCAGGAGCACAGAATGTCACATAGATAGAGAAAACAATCTCTAGCAAACAAATAAATAGGGCTGTTTGGCTTTTAAGTATGCGAAGCACCGCAGCACAAAGCTGTTGAAGGCGGCAGCTCACACCCCCTCCGTCAGGAGCCGGGAGAGAGAGAGAGAGAGAGATAGAGAGAGACAGAATTTGTTTTTCAGTTAAAAATCAATACGTGCCCTTCGAGCTTTTAAGTATGCGAAGCACCGTGCAGCATGTCGTTTCAGGAAGCAGCTGCACAAAAGATAGCAACGTGAAGATAATCTTTCAGCGTTTTTAGATGAGCGTCCGTATCGTCTAGGTGTGCGAACAGCCCCCCTGCTCAATCCCCATACATCAGGATCAGAGAAAGTCAGCGCAAGAGAGAGAGAAGAGTAAGCAATCTAGCTTCTCAGCCATCTGCCAATAGCGTCCCTTGTATGAAATCAACTGGGCAAACCAACTGAGGAAGCATGTACCAGAAATTAAAAGACCCATTGTCCGCAGAAATCCACGAACCAGCAAAAAATCCGCGATATATATTTAAATATGCTTACATATAAAATCCGCGATGGAGTGAAGTGAAAGGTGAAGCTCGATATAGTAAGGGATCACTGTATTGTATAATCGCTGAAAGGAATTGTTGTTTTATTAACGGTTGTTTTTTTGTCTCAGCTTGTGAGTGTGTGCGGGTTGGGCCAGGGCTGGGTGCATCCCTGGAATCTCCACCAAAAAAATAAATAAATCACCATCTTATCGATGGTGTAAATCTTGGCAGCACCAGACCGCTACATGCTGAACAATTCCAGGAGAATAAGTTTTTTGTTTCCAAGACCAGGATGATGTCAGGTTTCAAGATAATGCCAATGTGCTGTGGGAATTTCAGGTGTTTCTCCAGGCTGGTCATGAGCTTCCAGAATTCCGGAGGTGATTTAGTTCTTGCTCCTAGCCCTTACCATTTCTCACAAAGTTAATGGCTTGGTCTCACAAAGTTAATGGCTTGGTGTGAGGGCAATGCTTATTGGTTGCTCCTGATTGCTGAACAGATTGCTTTTACAGTGGTCTTCAGACCCTTTTTTTACTGCACATGGTTTTCACATTCTCTAAGGGCTGTTGGGTAGCAGCTTAAGGTAGGCTGCAAGGTTGCTCTCTTGGAATATAATGGACAATTTGGATAGTCTGTTCTCCCTCAGTTATACAAGATGAAAGTATTGGGCAGAATATCATATGCCGTTTGCATTATGAGCTTGATTTGGTGTGACTTTGGTCACCGGACATCAGTCCATGTCACTCTCCTCTACTCTCCTCTCCATTACCTAATCCCCCTTCGTCCAAGCTTCCTGCTGTTTCATGATCACTGCTTCAGTGGACATACTACACAGCTGGTTTTACTTTCTTCTGGATCAGCTTGTGTATCTCTTTCAAATTGCCAGTGTCATAAATGTGATTGAAAACTTATTCCATACCAGCTCTTCTTTGGGTCACTGATCTTAATAGGACATTTTGGTGCAGCTGAGATTCTGCTTGCTGCCCTGCTTCCTCCAGTCTCCACTTCCTTTCTTGTTTTGACAATGACCCCTACCTGGGCTAATCTATGGTCACTTTATTTTTTTATCTACATCATTTCTAAGGTATGTGTCACCTTGACCTCTCTTCTTCCAAGGACTTTAAGGGCAGCTGTAACTTTGTATCTTTTCAATAGAGGGTGATGCTGCGTACATTCCTTGAAAGCACTGCCACCATCTGAGACAGCAACTCTCCTTCCTCTCTAGGTTCTCAACAGTGGAAACTGGAACATTAGTTACAAGCAATGACCAAGGAAACCTTGGAAGTGTGCCGTGTTTGTAAATCCAGAGCTTGAATTTGCCACAGAGTCCTGACTGGTCAACTGGTCTCAGTCAGGTCTTCAGCTCTCAACAGGTTTCCTAGATGGATGGTGCATGTTTCAGTCTGCTTTCGAACACCTTCCCAAGGCTCTTAATTGACTTTTCAAGCAGTGTTGATATGGGGACTCCTGTGATTTAAAACTGAATCTTTCTGCGGCTCAACTCTTTTTTAACACAAACAATCTTGACTTTGCAGGCTTGCATTTAATTCTCGTGTACTGATCTAATGACTGAGTATGTATGCCTGTATGTTTCAAATATCCAGACATTCCTAAAGTAAGTCCTTTTAACACAGAAGTATGTAGAATATGTTCCTCAGTTCACATTTAACGAAAAAACGAATCAGTACATAGGTGAATAAAATGTACAAAATTAGCATTCCTTCAGTACTGACTTGATGTTACAGTCAGACAAGATACAGGAGTGGTGGAAAGACCAATTTGGAACAGCTCAGTTATAAAAGCTTGTCTAACAAGTAAGACCTGGGAACCCAAACAAACATCTTCTCAAATTCAATTTATAGAAGACATAAAATTGGCCTTTTGGTTTATCTTAGAAGCTGTCAAGAGTTATATATTTACATGGTCAATGTGATTCTCTCAGTTTTCCAAACTGATTTGTGTATATGTGTGAATTTTCCAGACTTAAACATAGAAAATCCATAGGTATTATAAACATACACTGGTGAAACAAACTTTTCTTTCTTCAGCATCTGTAGAATCTGCAGACATTTATATATTGCTACTACAAAGAACATACAAAAAATTAAAAACTGATGTACTGTATAGGAAAACTTGCAATGCATACTCACACCAGGCTAATGCACTGTAGACTATCAATATAAAACATACTGTATCTTTGGGATGTGGAAGAAGAACAGAGTGATCAGAGAAGTCCAGAAAAAGAGTTCCCACAGGAACAACGCACAAATTCTGCAAAGGCATGAATATGTGTGGCAGCAATACATAATACTGTGCCACCATAACACTTTGGAAGGAATACCTAAGAAACAGAAATCAGTACATTTTCTAGCCTACAATTAAATTAATGAATGTGCACTGCTAAATCCTGATATCGACAAACTCACCTCCTATTTAAGTCTTTACTCAAAGCACAATACCCAATCCCAATGCAAACACCACACAAAAGGAAACAGCGAAGCTGAGGGAATTCTAAATAGGATGTTATTATGGTTCCATACACTGGAGAATCGAAATGACACAGTCAGGAAGTCTGAATGCATTGACCTTCTATGTTTCAAAAAACACCTACTCCAGAAAATTAGTTACATGAGACACAGTTATCTTGTGGTCTACACATTTTAAAAATTCTTTTCATATTCAAAAACTAAACCTTATTTTGAAAACTAGACAAAATGTAAAATATGAGATCATTAATCCATCTTTGGGGTCACATAAAGTGCAAGACAAGAACTCTTTTATAAGATGTCAACTTAAGCAGACTCACTCACAAAGGAACTTCGTTGATTTAATTAATCTGGCAGCATGTCATTATGCTTTAGGAGGAAACTGGGGTTTATGTAGGAAATTAACATGAATACAGAAAAGCATAATACCTCCTGAGGGAAAACATGAGAGCAAAGATTTATATATAATGCCAAAGTGTAACGAAAAACTGCCCATCACAGCATAATAATATCACAAATCAGATATTTCATTATGAAAGTATAAACAAATCTATCCAAATATATAGCATTTTACAAATAAAGACATACTTGTGTGAACATTTGAACTGAACTAGTATTTCCAAAGAAAAATGTTTGCGTAGTTTTATATAGAGTCGATATAGTTACTGGTGTCCCTTGAGAAGGCAAGGGAGACTGTCAGTGGGGTTGCGGGTTATGAAGCCATTACTGATGAAAGGAACATTGCATTATACTGTATGGCATCACAGCAAGACAAACACAGAAATTCCAATTTTAAAACTGGGCTACAATATGATAGAGGATAATTTAGCTTCTATAACATTGCATCTGTAACAACTGATTCCAAACATATTCAACCATTTTTATACTTCATTCTGTGGTCGTGAGGATCATCTATTTCAAGGTAGCAAAGCAAGATACCAGTCTTTCAACAGGTTGCTTTGATTGAGGCATCAATAAGGAGACACGTGGCAGGAGATGATTATAAAGTCATGGCCAAAATTTTTAACAATGACACAAATATTAATTTTCACAAAGTTTGCCACATCAGTTTTTATGATGGGAATTTGCACATACTCCAGAATGTTATGAAGAGTTATCAGATGAATTGCAATTAATTGCAAAGTCCCTGTTTGGTATGAAAGTGAATGTCTGCTGCTACTTTCCACTGCTGTTGTGAAGAAGACTTCTTGAAAAAGAAGGGCCAACACTGCAAATATTGACTCTGCATAAACTTAATGTAATTGTCAATAAAATCCTTTGAAACTTATTAAATACTTGTAAATTATACTTTAGTATACCATAGAAACATCTGACAAAAAGATCTAAAAGCACTGAAGCAGCAAACTTTGTGAAAACCAGTAATTGTGTCATTCTCAAAACCTTTGGCCACAACTATACAAATACTTCAAGAGAAAATGAACAGATTGATAGTGACAGAAACCTCTATACACCAGTATGAGTGAGTAGGCATTCCGGTTGCTGCTAGACCCTAATTCCCATGAGGCCTAGCAGGAACTCAAACAATCTTCAGGTCATTTTGAAGGCAGAATAAGGGTTGCCTTCATAGAAATTGACCTTCTGTGTATTGTCGATACTTTGTGTGTACTTTGTTAATTTGCTCATGGTTCAGAGCTTTTGGCTATCTTCTGTCTCACCTTATTTATTGTCCCCTCCCAGGGCTATGATATTGGTTTAAATGTGGGGAGCTTATTTTTCTCAATGATCCTTGAAGTTATGTTGTCTGGAGATACAGTATGTATTCCTGATAGTATTACACATAGCAAATTGACCTAAGGGTAAAAGCCAGACAAAGAACAATCCATGATTTGACACTCATGGATGTTCTAATGAATTCTAAGAGAATATTGCCTGGAAAAGAGACAGTGGCACTAAATCCTGGAGTGAGGCTTGGATGTGCTGTACACTAGTCAGAGCCTGGTGACTGGGTGAACCACATGGCTCAGTCACATTTAGCCCATAAAAGCTATATATAGCCATCATTACTTGGTCTGACCATAAGATGAATGGTCAGGTGCTGTTCCAGTTGGATGACAGAATGGGATGGACATAGGCATACCAGACTTTAGTAATGTAAACAGGTGTTTGGCACATGGAGTGTAGAGGAGAAGGTTGCAAAACTTTTGACTGTAAAACTGAATAATACTGGCAAAGTACAATCAAACACATATCTATGCACAGCATTGACTCTGAATGCAAACTTCTCAAATAATGGTGGTTTCTGTCCTTCTTTGGAACTGCTCCATGAGAGTGGCTCCAGGTTACAGAATAGGTACTTATAAGTCTTTAGCCTGGATGCCATATTGTTGAAGCTTTGTTTGCATGGATGCACTAAACAACTAATGATATTATGCAGTATTTTTTCAGATATTAGATTTCATATTCAAAAGGATGCCAGTCCTACTGGGTGCCTTTAACATTTGCATGAAGAATAACAGTGATATTTAGAAGAGGGTGAATGGAAGGAACCATCTCTTTTACCTGAATCCAGCAGTAATTTTTTACTGCATTTCTGTGCTAGTCAATATTGTCCATAACAAACATTATGTTCAAACACAGGGTTGTTCTTATATATACCTAGTATGTGGAGCAAATACGGTCATTATCAACTTTTGTACTTGTACAAGTGTAGTAGTACTACTTAAACGTCCATAAGCCCCAGTAATATTACACCATTAGGCAGCTTCCAAATGTCATGGGGGTTGCTGGGAAAAAGGATAATTAGGTGTTGTCCTTATTAAGACACTGGGAGGAATCATGTTCATCTTTGTGTATTTATTTCTATGCTTCTCACCCCACCTCTGTAATATAAACACAGTTAGATTACAGTTTCATTCTGGAATTTGTGCATTTCATCTGGGTTTGTAAATGTCTTCATCTGGGAGGGCTCTAAACTTCCACAGGTATTCACACAACAACTGGAAAACAGTAGGACAGAACTTACATAACATTCAGGAAACTGTTCGTTTGGCATCTAAATTCATTAGATTGCTGTACTGGACTGTGTTGTAAGTATGGATTGTTTATTGTCTATTGCCTAGTGTTTTGTTCAGTTTCACCTGTACCGTGTTTGTAAATTATTATCACTGCCAGGCAATAGTCTTTTGTGTAAGTGTTGAAGGTTTAGTAACAGTTTATTTTTGCTTCTTTATT
Organism: Erpetoichthys calabaricus; assembly: GCF_900747795.2. NCBI lineage: Eukaryota > Metazoa > Chordata > Cladistia > Polypteriformes > Polypteridae > Erpetoichthys > Erpetoichthys calabaricus. The sequence continues at coordinate 142,027,068 of NC_041399.2, forward strand.
TGTTTTTAATATATTCTTTCATTGATTAATTTGTACCTTATGTGTCTCTGTGTGTGAGTGTGCAAGCCTAGTCAAGGCTGGTGCGTTCCTGGAGCTCCCAAAGTAAAATAAACAAACCACTGCACAAGTATTGTTTGCTCTGAAACCAAATGTTCTGAACATTCAGGTAAAGACTATTGAGTAGAAGTAAACTGATCAGCATGTGTCGGTGAGCTGTCCCAGGTTATGTCCACAATACAGTGGAACCTCGGTTCACGACCATAATTCGTTCAAAAACTCTGGCTGTAAACCAATTTGGTTGTGAACCGAAGCAATTTCCCCCATAGAATTGTATGTAAATACAATTAATACGTTCCAGACCATACGAAATGTATGTAAATATATATTTTTTTTAAGTTTTTAAGGTTTAATAGTTAATTAAACCATAGAATGCACAGCGTAATAGTAAAGTAAATGTAAAAACATTGAATAACACTGAGAAAACCTTGAACAACAGAGAAAACTAACACTGCAATAGTTTGCGCTATAGCGCTACCAACTGCTGGCTAAAAACACTTTTTTTTTAATGAGTTTTAAGCACAGGGAAAAAAAATGAACATTTGAAAAAATCCGTAATTTAATAAACCACCAAGAAAAGTAACATTGCAACAATGCACGCTACGAATCGATCGCTGTAAACAGAAGTGAAAACAAAATCAAGCCCAGTGCATTCTTTAACTGCCTTCCTACCTTATGCGTCCAGCTCTCTCTCTCGCGCTGCCTCTGTGTGTCTGCGTCTCTCTCTCTCTCGCGCTGCCTCTGTGTGTCTGCGTCTCTCTCTCTCTCGCGCTGCCTCTGTGTGTCTGCGTCTCTCTCTCTCTCATGCTGCCTGTGTGTCTGTGTCTCTCTCTCTCTCGCTGCCTGTGTGTCTGCGTCTCTCTCTGTCTTGCTTGCTGCACAGGAAATGCACAGGGAGAGACTGAACATGTACAAACCGAAAGGGAAACTGGCTTGTTCGTATACTGAGTATGTGGTCGTGAACCGAAGCAAAAGTTTGGCAAACTTTTTTGGTTGTAAACCGATTTGTATGTGTACCGAGACGTTCATGAACCAAGGTTCCACTGTATTACATTTTAATTTAAAAATCCCATTTTAAATGAAAATGATCTGCATCTACTCTAGCATTTTTACATTGTTTATGAAAGTATCTCCGTTCACGATGAAACAACCAACAATGTAGCCATTCGCCTATACTGGGCCTGCGTGAATCAGTAGAAGCTGAAAAGAGGCAATCTCCACCATGGTAGCCATTATTTGAACTTGCATTTACATACTGAAAATAGCAAAGGCTAATCTGAAAAAAAAAAAAATAAAACAGGTTATTTTTATGGACTATCGATGAGGTGCAATTGTTATTGAAGAGTACAGCACAAGTATCAGGTAAGCAAAGTGGCTGAGAATAAAGACTGGGAGTCATGTCAGTGCAAATATGGTGGCATTTTCTGAAGAGGCGTGAACAATGGAAAAAAACTCCCTGTATAGCACAGGTGAACAAAAAATAAATACAAAACTTTTTTTTTTTTTTTTATACTGTAAAAAATAAAATACAGACAATTAGTCAATTCAGGGAGATAAAGTAGTAATGGGAGAAATGTTCTGTTGTAATTTGAACTACAAAACGCAGACATGGAAGGGTGCCAACACCTTGTCTTGTTGAACCTCACTTGGGCTTTCAGCCACTACAGACAAGGACAGGGCTCGCACTAGCGTAGTGAGTGCACATATTGAGTTCACCCTGTTCTGCAGCAAATTGTGTCAAGATTACAATTTTGGATTCTCTATGAAGTAGGCAGCATCCTGAAAAATTCCACAGTTACACATGAGTGTCAATAAGCACGTAAGTAGTCATATGTGAAAAAAAAAATTGTTATTTCACAAACAATTGCCTGTTGCTGTTGGTACATGAGTCTAATAATAGCTAGTGAGGAAGGGGTTATCGGGCACACTGATAATCAATTAAGAAGAACTGAACATACAGTATGTTGTATTCGTATAAAATTAATCCTGCATTGGCTAAATAATAAATTTAATAAGCCCAGTTTAGGGTCACTGGGAGCCAGTTATTATCACGGCAGCAATGGGGTTTATGACAAGTAGCACACATGGTGCATAATACGCTGATCAGTTTTAGGGCTCAATCTCACAGCCAAGCAGAAAAGAGTGTGCTGTGTACAATCCAGTAATAGAAACATATTAATAAAGTATGTGTTTAGTTTTAATCCAGTTATTTGCTACAGTATTTTGAAACAATATGGTGTAGTGGCGCAACGGCCAGTGTTCACACTAGGGCTCAGATTGGAAATGGATGTTATTTACTTTATGGAATACTATATTTTAAGTACTATGTACTCCATACTATACTCATTCAACCCACTATATCCTAACACAGGGTCACGGGGGTCTGCTGGAGCCAATCCCAGCCAACACAGGGCGCAAGGCAGGGACAAATCCCCAGGCAGGGTGGCAGCCCACTGCAGATATTTTAAGTATTTAGTGTTAAAACAAACAATAATACTCAGTTCAACACTCTTAGTAATACTGATAAATCCAGAAATGTATGAGCACTGCCAAATACCATGTGGCACTGTGAGGAAGTGCTCTGTGCTACCACTCTGCCTCTATTTGTTAAAACATATGTACTAAACTTTAACCTGACTGAAAATAATTGTAAACCTATAACTTTTTTTAAATACTTGTCACTTGATCGACAGTTTAGGTCCAGTAGGGTACCACCTACTAGAAGAATGAGGCTGGACTGCATGTGACTGCCAATCCTATTGTGGGAGATCTTTTATGTCAAGACCTTGAAATTTGCTGAGGGCTGTGTTGATGTTTCTGGTGCTTCCGGAAGGGAGTATTTCATCACACAGGGCACCCTGGGTATTACTGAGTGTAGTTGTAAAGCACGGCTTTATGGCAACTCCTGTCTTTACCAGGAACTGAGAAGGACGGAAGCAAGGATCTCTGAGGGCAGTAGAAGAGGTGTTTGTCAGTGGAATCTGTGAGTAAGTTACACACCATCTATGGTCTAGTGACCCTCATCTTGCTTACACAGGAATCAAAGTATTATGCACATCCGAATCTGTTCCTAGGAGAGTCGCAGTGAGGATGGGTGATGAGATGGTCCTGCTGGGCTGGTTACTTTGAGCAACTGTTTAAAGCTGATCCTCCAGTTAGGACATTGGACATCTCTGGGTCCATGGTTCTTAAGGATGATCCTCCAATTAGTTGTGAACCACCCAATCTCACTGAGATTGCACAGACTGTGAACCAGCTGAGGGTAGGGAAGGCTGCAGGGATCTGTGGTATCCGGGTTGAACTTCTCCAGGCTGGTGGTAAGGGATGTCCTCCTGGCATTGCAAGCAATCTTTGCTTCCATTTGGGAGATTTGTGTCATCTTAAATGACTGGAAAATGGGACTTGTCACCCACATCTGGAAAGGGAAGGGTGATTATCTGGATAACAACGATAACAGGGGAATAACACTGCTCTCAGTGCCAGGTAAGGTTCTTGCTAGGGTTGTCCTCAATAGGATCCATGATCACTTTCTCACCTACCATCGACCGGAACAGTCTGGTTTTACGCCTAAGAAGTTTACCATTGACCGCATCCTGGCACTGAGGGTTCTCATCGAGTGCAAACATGAATATCGGCAGAGTTTATTTGCAGCCTTTATTGATTTTCGTAAGATGTTCAACTGAGCTGATCAAGCTGCTCTGTGGGACATCCTGAGACTTTGCTGGATCCCTCTGAAGTTGCTGGATGTCATGGCTGGCCTGTACACTGGTACTGTCAGTACTGTGCAGAGTTGAGGCAGAACCTCTGTGTTTTTCCCACTTGATTCTGGGGTTCATCATGGGGTGTGATCTTGCTCCTACCCTGTTCAGTGCTTGCATAGATTGAGTACTGGGCAGGGTCGTAGTGTCCTGTGGCTGTGGGGCATCTGTTGGTGAAGAAAGATTCACTGATCCTGACTTTGCTGACAATGCTGTGATCTTTGCTGAGTGAATTTAGGCTCTGATCAGGGCTCTTGAGAGACTGAATGAGGAGTGTTAGTGTCTGAGCTAGTGAGTGTCCTGAATTAAAACCAAGATCCAGGCCTTTAATGACCGCTTGGGCATAGCCATTAGCAGTGTGTTTGTTTGTGGAGAGAGAGTCAATCGTGTTGAGAAGCTTATTTATCTCGGCAGCACCATTCATGTCTCTGGTGACTCTTCCAATAAAGTCAGTAGACAGATTGGGAGAGCATGGGTGGTCATGAGGTTGCTGGAAAAGGATGTATGGCAGTCCCGATATCTTTGAAAAAGACTGAGGGTCCATGTCTTTAGAGTCCTGGTGCATCCTGTTTTGCTATTTGGTTGCGAGACATGGAAGCTATAGAATGACCTCAGATGAAGATGGTACTTCTTTGGTACTGTGTCTCTTTGGAGAATCCTTGGGTTATGCTGGTTTGACTTTGTGTTGAATAAGCAATAGCTCACAGAGTCCCGAATGAGGTACATTACCTGCATTGTGAAGGAGCGTCAGTTACGGCACAACATCCATGTGGTGCGAGTGTCTGAGGGTGATCCAGCTTGCAGAATCCTCATTGATGAGGAACTGAGCAGCTAGACCATGCCAAGGGTATGCCCATGTAACACCTGGTTATGGCAGATAGATGGTCAATTCTGGAGAGTGGGACTGGACCACGTGTCTGTCTGGTGGGATTGCCAACTGGGATCCCAAGCTGTTTCGTCATGTGGTGGGTGTGGTAATGCACTGTACCAGTGCATGCTCCCCAACCTGAACTTGCCTGACTTGATTGCAAACTATGTACCTTAATTTGCCCCTCAATCGCTGTCACTAGAAGGTATGTGTATATTTTTCCTAGTTCTAATGAGCTGCTTTATTCAGGAAGAGGCAGTGCCTTTCCTATAAAAATGCTCCCAAAACACTCTTTTGTTTTCTTTTATCAAATGTTACAATTGATTTCATTGGAAAACAATGTAAAATAACTTTTCAAGCAGTTTATGAGCATTATGGTCTACCACTAAATTACTTATGTGAATTGGCCTGAAGATCACTGCAGACGTATACTCATATTATATTTTGATTTTGTTATATTTCTTGACTATATGTCATGAACCCAATTTGAATCTTTTAAAGTGTATTTTCTTCAGGGAATTCTTACTTTGTTTATTTTTTGAAGTACTGTTGAAGTCACTCCTTGAACTGTGTTAATAATTTATAGCAGACTACAGTTTTATCATATATTGTGCATTTATACAAGCTTATTATTTACATTAAATACTTGACATCTGTAATAACATCATCTCAAATCATTCACTTAAAAAAAGCATGCAAAACCTGTCATTTAACAATACATGTAGGAATAAACAGATTTTGGCAATTGAGAGACCTTAATGACACACTTCTAATATCCAGCTGTAAAACAATAGAAAGAACATGCAAATACCATACAGACAGTGACCAGATTAGCAATCAAACCAGAACTCATGGCACTGTATAATATTAATAATAATAATATATTTTATTTATATAGAGCTATTCCCATGCTCAAAGCACTTCAAAAAATATTCAAAGCAATACAACAGACATAAAGGCAAAGACACAAGATGCAGTACAAACTAATACCAAACATTAAACACCAAATAATAGATAATATTTGGAAGTCAAAGGTCTAGATTAAGAAACAAGCAAGAAATAAAAAAAGAAAACTATGAATTAATAACACAACTTGTGTAAGATTACATGAAGGAATACAAATATAGATGTTATAATCACCCACAATGTTAAGGAACAATAAATAGAATAAGAGTCGATTTTGTTATCAGTTTAACAGTCAATAGCTGGAAGGGCATCGACCATTCAATGGTTATTTGTTTGCTGTTCAGTTCAGATATAACAATCCCAAAAGTTTTTTTTTGTTTTTGGATGACATATCAAAATTACTGTCTCCAATGAATTAGATAGTTCTAGTGCTTTGCTACTGATGAACCTTAAGGTAAGTACAGGAATGTTAAATAAAAAAATTGTTGCACGCAGATACATTACTGGACTCTTGTGATCATAAATCCTGAGCAAGAAGAATTAAATGTGCTGATGAGCTCTTTAGCACAGCCTGGTCATGTCATAATCCCGTAAAAAGCTTTGCAATGCTGCAGCATTGCAAATATTGTAAAAAGGCGCTATATAATTGCCCGACTCGACACAGATTCACACTGGAGGCACGTATAAAATAAAAAGACTTTTATTTTTCTTCACCTGTGGGGGATATCTTCCCCGTAATCCCCACAGGCACAACACAGTCCCAAGTGCACAAACACCAAATTAAACACCACACTCCTCTCTTTCTCTTTCACCACCACTCCTCCTCCAAGCTTTGTCCTCCTCCTCCTGACTCTGGCCAATGAGTGGTGGTTGCTGGCTCCTTTTATTAGGCACCTGGAAGTGCTCCAGGTGCTTGATTGCCGACATTCGGCTGCATTTCCAGGTGTGGCGAAACTAGTGCCCAAAAGGGGCTAGCAGCTCCTGCTGCAGCACCCCCTGGTGGCGCCTGCAGAACCCAACAGGGCTGCACCAAATCCAACTCCCATGAAGCCCTGCAGGAGTCTGAGGCACCGCTGCAACCCAGGGAGGCTGCCATCTAGCATCCGGGGGAGATGCTGGATTTCCCATCCTTGCTCCCCCGGAACATATGTTGCAGGGGCGTCCTGCCGCAATATATTAAGATTATTGCAGTTCAACCATTTGCTGTTGATGGAGCAATTAATATAGAGAAGTTCATCATGATAATGTGACAGGAACTTGCAGTGTGCCGCTCGCTGATAACAGGGTGCCGATGACTGACAGTCAATTATGGCCAATGAAATCCACAGAATAAGTCACTGACAAGTCATGAAGCTTTGATATTCACTAGCAGTATTTAAGGGAAAGCTGACTGATGTCTGAAATGACCAATGAAATCCAAAGATTCCAACACCAGCATTGAGGGGTACTTGCACATGCACAAAATCAATTCTCTAAATTAACTGCACAGTTTGAATTAATAGTTAATAAAATGTACATTATGCACAAAGACTAGTGCATTATGCAAAAAAGACAAATCGTTTGCAACTAGTGCAGAATTCAGCTGCTAGACTCTTAACTAGGAAAAGAAAATCCGAGCACGTTTCTCCAGTTTTGATGTCACTACATTGGTTACCTGTATCATTCAGAATTGACTTTAAAAGACTGCTTATGGTTTATAAAGCCTTAAATAATCTCGCTCCATCATATATTTCAGAATGTCTGACACCTTACACTCCAAATCGTAACCTTAGATTTTCAAATGAGTGTCTGTTTAGAATTCCAAGAGCTAAACTTAAAAGAAGTGGTGAGGCGGCCTTCTGCTGTTATGCAACCAAAATTTGGAATAGCTTGCCAATAGGAATTTGCCAGGCTAATACAGTGGAGTACTTTAAAACACTGCTGAAAACACATTACTTTAACATGGCTTTCTCATAGCTTCATTTTAGTTTAATCCTGATGCTCTGTATATTCAATTAATTATCATTATTATTCATGGTGGCTCCAAAATCCGTACTAACCCTTACTCTTTCGTCTTTTCTTTTTCCGGTTTTCTGTGGTGGCGATCTGCACCACCACCACCTGATCAAAGCACCATGATATCCCTCCATTGATGGATTAAAGACCAGAAGTCCATGTGACCGTCATCATCAAGTCCTTCCATGAGAACCTTGAATACAATGAGGACTGATTGATGTCATTTATGTTAGGTATAATACCTAGAGGTGGCTGGGTGGTCTCATGGCCAGGAACCCCTGCCGACTTTATTTTTTCTCCAGCCTTCTGGAGTTTTTTTGTTTTTTCTGTCCTCCTTGGCCATCGGACCTTACTTTTATTCTATGTTAATTAGTGTTCTCTTATTTTGATTCTTATTTTGTCTTTTTTTTCTCTTTCTTCATCATGTAAAGCACTTTGAGCTACATTATTTGTATGAAAATGTGCTATACAGTATAAATAAATATTGCTGTTGTTGTAGTGTGGGGAAAATGTTTTCATTTTTTATTTTCTCGTTTTCACTTTGATTTGGTTTTCAGACATTTTTTCAGTTTTAGTTAACAAAATGATTATTTTTTTCACTAACAGCATGTTTAATTTTAGTTTTCATGACTGTGAATAACACTGGCTTACACTTTCAGCTTTTGAAGTTCATGGATTTTGCTAACAGTTGTTTGATTTCAATGTGTATGCAATCAGCTGCACTGTGGCATACCATGACTTTTTTATGGTGACAAAATCATTAACTTCTGGCTCCATTCTTGGTGTGTTGATGTTACAGAAAAAATGTGTTCAGGAAAAATGAAGCCTGCTAAAGGGATTGTTAATCTGATTTCCCTGTAGCCAAAGAGCTCTAACCCAAACTACAGAAGTGATTCTAGGACTTGTGTAGAACATTACACTAAAATGAGTTTAAAAAAGCAGCCCCCTAATTTAAATATTTAAGAGTTGGGAAGAAGGCTGGCCAAAAGTATACATACTAAAAGAAAAGATGAAAAAAAGGAAAAATGAAAAGACTGGAAAATGATTTAAGTGTTAACGTGGAAGGCTGGCAAGGGTGTAAGCCATCCCAGCTGAAATACAGGAGCAAAGAGGACAAGAAATGTCAATATGAAGTTAAGGATTTTTCTTTTTTGTACTTCTCTTCTCTCTGATTTCATTTTCATTTCGAAATAACAGAAGAAACACAGAATGTGAAAAAAAACAACTGCATATAAACTGGATAGGAGAGTACCATAAATATAGTTTTGTCAAATAGTAACAAATGCTTTTTACAGTATGAACAACCAAACCAGGTGTTCTAATAAAATTATGTAATACCAAAACGATGAGTCTTCTGTGTAAATGGAATGACTCATGGCACACCCGTAATCTTAGTATGCAAATCCCTCCAAACTTTGGAAACTCAGTAGCCAAAGGCTCTACTCCTATATTAGTCAAATGTATATACAGTATTTAATGGTATGAAGGAATGCTTGTTTTTGTCACAATGTATGTTGTTTAGGGTATAGAAGCCAATGACAGCTTTATGTGTTAGAAGAAGGATACTGAATTCAGCTCTAAACTAATCAGTAAGCTCAAATGTAGACTTATGGCTATATTTTCTAGGCCATAGATAGTAATCATATTTTTTTTTCTTTTTACAACAGTTGAAGTTGAATTTGAAGTCCTCCGACAGGTGCAGTCATTCATTATCAGTGGCTCAGGTTCCCACCACCATCCAGGCCATTCAGTTGGGATCCCTGCTAGCCCACTATTTAATTGCACTACCGCCTCACATAATTCAGGAAGGAGTCACTCCTGCTCCTTGAGCACTCAGCAGGAGCAACCTTGCCCTATGAATGGTGGCCATTTGCTGATCCCTCATAGCCACTTCCACATGTCCAGAAGTCAGTGTCAGTTAATTTTCCTTGGAACAGAGGCAGAGAAATGTGAAAACATCCATAAATTATACATTCAATTAAACATATGGACATATGGTTAATTGTAGCATAAAGAAATTCCATTGTAATGTCCAGTGGAGGGGGTTTCTTCATTCAAGTGAATGTTGTTAAGGGATTCAATGGGGTGGGATTGTTTGCTTTTTACAATTATGTACTTTTGAACAAAAGGAAAAGGAGTCTAGTAATTTGTGATAAGCAAAACAGCAGAATTTTATTTTGCATTTGATTTTGTAAAATTTCCCCTTCACTTAAAATACAGCTAGTGTTGTGAACATAAACTTGATGCTTTGAAATTACTATAAACTGCATTTGCACGATTTCCTCATATTTTTAGTTTAAGCATGTGTAGTTATTACTCGTTTACTGTTTAAACTCATTTACACAAATGAGGCACACAATTAAATTAGACTAAATTTCTTCATGCTGTTAATTACCTTTGTTTTGAAATGACATACAACATCTGATATGTAATAATGTTTTTAGAGACAAGATGCAGAAATACACAGCAAAAAATGAAATCTAAGCAAGTGAAAAATATTTATAGTATATCGTGACATTAAATCTTGTTTTCAAAACATTTGTATCTATGATTATTTAGTTTACTTTAAGAAACCTTGTCAAGTAAATTTTGCTTACCCCATTGGCAGATTTTTTGGTAAATAAAAGCAAAACAATTCCCATTTAAAGTTTTTTTGTCTAGTTTTTGCATATGCATTTTTTGTAGTGTATTGAAAGTGACTACTATATGTCTGAAGGGTGTGGTGCCCTCTCAGTTATAATTTAGATTTAATGTTGTAAAGACGATTACACTGAAGTTGCACTGTATTGTTTTAATCCATAAATCTATTGGTATGACTAGAAATGTCAGTTCCTACAGACCAGTGCTTTCCAAACTCACAAAAACCTGCAGCCACAGTGGGTACACAGGACCGAGTTTGAGAACCACTGCTATAGACAATTCACTACAGTACTTCTTTTTATTAATTTCTTTGTTTTTCTTATTGGTATAATTTGCCTAGTGATCTTCAAGACACCCAGGATGACTACGTTGACAACGTTGACTCTGGTTATTTGCCTGACAGTCTCCGAGTGTTCAGGTTTTTCCACCCTTTACACTGGGCATGGTGAGTGACAAAATGCCTTCTGGGTTCATCTCAGTGCTACTGATTAACATCTTATTTCTGTCTAGTTTTAAGATGTGTTAGTTTGTTATGAATATTAATGCATTTCTGTGTTTGTTCTACCTATTTAATTGAAAGACTTAATGGCAATGATAAGTAAAACGCTTCCCGGTTCCTCCCTGTGTGGATAGCACTTTGAGTACTGAGAAAAGCACTATATAAATGTAATAAATTATTATTATTATTATTAAAATATATAATGTAATTAAAGTGTGATCTGAGTTCAACTACAAGCTGATACTATGTTTTGAATACCAACATCACATGTAACTAGCAATGCACAAGTGAGGTGCCATGGTAATCTCCATCTTCCTAGATACAGGGTGGGGCAGAAATAACTCCCACATTTCAAAGGGGGATTGAAAAAAAATGGTACGAGTTATCACCAAAAGCTTTTTATTTCCCAAATGTAGATGTAAAAAAGATTTTTTTACTTTAAGTTTTACAAATTATATCGTCCAAATGGTGGCCTTGACAGCTGATACACATTTGGAGCCGTTCTTGGAAGTTTTCCATCACTCTCACTAGCATGTCGGGCGAAATTCCTTCAATTTCTTCTTGAATGGCCTCCTTTAGTTGGTCCAAGGACCGAGGACGACGTTTGAAAACCTCGGCCTTGAGGTACCCCCTTCAGTGCAGATCCTGTTGCCCTTACTCTTTGAACCCACAGCAAAATCGTTTTCCAGTCTGGAACACTTTCATTAGCACGTAACCCGAAGTTACAGATTCGCCATTTTTGAAAAAAGCCTCCACTACAAAACCTCGATGCTCACCCGACCACGGCATGGTGACGACTGAAAACTTTATTATGTACCCTACCTAACGGAACGGACCGCACCCCTCTACCTGCTTTGGGGACCCCACAGTGATTTTTCGAAATGTGGGAGTTGTATCTGCCCCACCCTGTAGGTACAGTATATGGGTGACAACTAGTGAGTAAACAAGTAGTAAACAAGTTGTAGTGAGTAAACAATATACCTTAAAGGTATAACCAAACAAATATATCCCTGCGAATGCCACTATGAACCATGTTTCTCTAAATCCATAAAGGTCAAACCATACACATTACTACAAAATACACTCATGCATACCCTGTAATGTAAAGTCATAGCTTCAGGGCCTGGATAATGCTATAATCTATCTGCCAGACAATGTTCATGTCATATTTTGATTTAAGTCAAAAAATCCCTCTTGTTAATGTGGAGAATATGTGACTATGAAAAGTTCCCAAAAATTGGGTCAGTTGTTTTTAAAAATCACTCCTTTAACTGCACAAAAAAAAATCACAATAAACTGGATCTTTTCTATGTAATTTCTGAGTATAGTCACACATAATTAAAGTTTATTTTAAAAACAGAATGCCCTGAACCAATTTTTTTTATAGATTTCACTCCCACTGCCAATTTCTTCCAATGACCAGACTCCCCACACCATCCCTACTACATCAACAACTCTTACCACATCAGTATAGGCAGTCCACAACTGAAGACCAAGAGAGGAGACAATTGAGGAAGCTACACACAGGAAAAGAAACACAACCAGATGGAGTCAGTCCTTGAATTCTCAAGGCCTGTGCTGACCAAGTTTGTGGTGTCCTCTGTCACCTATTCAGTCTGTGTCTAAGGCTCTAGAAAGCGCTGCTGCTGTGGAAAACATTGTTGATTGTTTCAGTTCTAAAGAAGGGAGGCATCTCTTCATCTAATGGCACTAATGTCTCACATGATGAAGATCATTATGGGGCTGGTCCTTGACTATATGAGTCCTGTTGCTGTATACCACCTAGTCCCACTGCAGTTTGCCTATGGGACAAATATTGGAGTAAATTATGCAATTATCTATCAGTTCCACATGACTTATTTTCACCTGGGCAAAGTTGCCAGCACTATAAGAACTGTGTTTTTTTATTTCTCCAGTGCCTTCAGTACCATCCAGTTATCGCTGTTAAGTGGTAATCTCAGAGTTGTGCAGGTGGATGAGCCTATGGTGTTCTGGATAATGGAGTATCTGTCTGGGCAGACTGCAGTTTGTGGGCCTCAAGGACTATGTAACTGATATGGAATTCTGTCCCCTTTTCTCCTCATCCCTCACACCTCTTAACTATAACTATAACACCAGGTCATGTCATTTGCAGAAATTCTCAGATGACTCCGCAATTATGGGGTCTCTTGGTAAGGGGGACAAGACAGAGTATAAGAATTTAGTCTGCAACTAATCATTAGCCAAACCAAGTAACTGGTTATTAAGTTTAGCTGCATAAAACAGCTTCTATATCCTGTCACTAAGCAGGAGTGGATGTAGAGGTGGTCCACTCCAACAAGTACTTGGGTTTCCACATGAATGACAGGTTGGACTGGTCTTGTAACACAGAGAAACATAAGAAAGGTAGAGCAGGCTCTTTTTTCTAAACAGACCTTTATTGTACCTTTAATGTGGGTAGTGACATCCTTCAAATGTTCTACAACTCTGTGATGGCCAGTGCAATTGTCTGTGCTAACTAATAGGGCAGGGTCTGTTACAGGATGCACAATGAACCCTCTGAAGGTTGTAAAAAAAAGAGGATTAAAACAAAATTGAGTGCCATTGTGAACAATGCCGCACATCCTCTCTCTGACACACTAACACTGAGGACTTTCAGCCAACAGATTTTTCAGCAGAAGTGTGTCGAGAAATGCTACTGGGGCTCCTTTATACCAACAGCAATACACTTGAATAACACCTTGCTGTGACTGTGACTGCCAAGTCAGAAGTTTTCTTTCTTTTTAATTTTCTTCCTTTTTAGTCACACTGGAAAAGCCTAATTTCATCCTGGGGACAAATAAAGTTATATCTATCTACTCTGTGTACACTGAGGAGGAGGCTAAACTAACTATCCACTATGAAATATTAAAAGTTAAAATAACAGAATACAATAACACAGTCCGTCTTGAGAGGCGTTGCTATTTTTCTAAGATTATAAATAACAATGCTAGTAATCCCAGAGTCTTATTCTCGATGATTGATCATCTGCTAAACCCAAGTAACTCAAAGGAATGCCTCCTAAGTACTTCCAGTAAAACCTGTGAGGCTATTGCTGTATTTTTCAATCAAAAAATGAATAATATTAGAAATAACATAGTATATCTCCCCAACACTAAGGATCCTCCTAAACCCCAGTACTCCATTATAAACAAATTAAACTCTTTCACTAGGATAGATTTACCTGATTTACATAAAATAATTTCTCAACTGAAACCCTCCACCTGCATCCTTGACCCAATACCAACAAATTTTTTCAAAGAAGTATCGGACGTGCTAATTGATAATATTCTTGACATAGTAAATTCGTCATTAGATGCGGGGGTCTTCCCGGACTGTCTTAAGACTGCTGTAGTTAAACCCCTACTTAAGAAAAATAATCTTGACCCCTCTGCTCTTGAAAATTTTAGACCCATCTCTAATCTGCCTTTCTTAAGTAAAATTCTAGAGAAGGCAGTCATTATGCAGTTAAATGACCACCTCAATAAACTTGCTATTCTTGATAAATTTCAGTCAGGTTTTAGAACAAATCACAGCACAGAAACTGCACTCGTTAAAGTAGTAAATGACTTGCGGGTAAATGCAGACAGAGGCCATTTATCTGTTCTCATCCTCTTAGATCTGAGCGCCGCATTTGACACCATTGATCATAATATTCTTAGAAATCGCCTTAGTCAATGGGTGGGCCTCTCTGGCAGTGTCTTAAATTGGTTTGAATCCTACCTGGCAGGGAGAAAATTCTTTTGTTAGTTGTGGTAATTACAACTCAAAGACACATGATATCCTATATGGTGTTCCACAAGGCACTATCCTGGGTCCTGCTCTTCTCAATCTACATGCTTCCATTAGGTCAGATTATCTCAGGGCACAACGTGAGCTACCACAGCTATGCTGATGACACACAGCTGTATTTATCAATAGCACCTGATGACCCCGATTCTCTTGATTCACTAACACAATGTCTTACTTATATTTCTGAATGGATGAATAGTAACTTTCTCAAGCTAAATAAAGAGAAAACTGAAATCTTAGTGATTGGCAATAATGGATGCAATGAGGCTATTAGGAATAAACTGGATATATTAGGATTAAAAGTCAAGATGGAGGTAAAAAGTTTAGGGGTAACTGTTGACTATAATCTGAATTTTAAATCACATATTAATTAGATCACTAGGACAGCATTTTTTCACTTAAGAAACATAGCAAAAGTTAGACCTCTTATATCATTGAAAGATGCTGAGAAATTAGTTCATGCGTTTGTTTTCAGTCGACTAGATTACTGTAACGCAATCCTCTCAGGAATACCCAAAAAAGACATAAATCATTTGCAACCAGTGCAGAATGCAGCTGCTAGAATCCTAACCAGGAAAAGAAAATCCGAGCACATTTCTCCAGTTTTAATGTCACTACAACTGGTTACCTGTTGTCATTCAAGGATTTGACTTTAAAATTCTGCTTATGGTTTATAAAGCCTTAAATAATCTCGCCCCATCTTATATATCGGAATGTCTGAAATCTTATATTCCAAATTGTAACCTCAGATCCTCAAATGAGTGTCTCCTTAGAATTCCAAGAGCAAAACTTAAAAGAAGTGGTGAGGCGGCCTTCTGCTGTTATGCACCTAAAATCTGGAATAGCCTGCCAATAGAAATTCGACAGGCTAATACAGTGGAGCACTTCAAAAAACTGCTGAAAACACATTATTTTAACATGGCCTTCCCATAACTTCACTGTAATTTAATCCTGATACTCTGTATATCCAGTTCATTATAATAACTATTCATGGTGGCTCTAGAATCTGTACTAACCCCTACTCTCTCTTCTGTTTCTTTTTCCGGTGTCCTTTTGGTGGTGGTTTGCGCCACCACCATCTACTCAAAGCACCATGATGTTCCAACAGTGATGGATTAAAAGCCAGAAGTCTGCATGACCATCATCATCAAGTCCTTCCATGAGAACCCTAAATACAAAGAGGACTATTTCATTTATGTTAGGTAGAATGCCCAGAGGGGACTGGGTGGTCTCGTGGCCTGGAACCCCTGCAGATTTTATTTTTTTCTCCAGCCGTCTAGAGTTTTTTTTTGTTTTTTCTGTCCTCCCTGGCCATTGGACCTTACTCTTTTTCTAAGTTAACTAATGTTGTCTTATTTTAATTTCTTATTTTGTCTTTTATTTCTCTTTTCTTAGTTATGTAAAGCACTTTGAGCTACTTTTTTGTATGAAAATGTGCTATATAAATAAATGTTGTTGTTGATAAAAATCTTTACTTTAACACCCTGATTGATGAAAAGGAATATCATTAGTGCCGTTAGGCTGCATCATCTCAGAAACTGTGCTGCCAGAAAGACAGTCCAATTTAGGCTCATTTTTTTATATTTTGAGACCAGGGAGATATTTTACTTGTATTTGTGTATTTGCAAACAAGAAATCAGGGTATTTCAAACAGTAGGATCAACAATAATGAGCATTTTATATTCAGCATCAAAGATAAACTGTTAAGTGCTGAATATTTATTCTGGATTTGAATTTGTGAACTAAATGCTAAGGGTGAAACATTTGACACCTTAAATTCTTATGTGACTGTAATTCAGCGGTTCTCAACCTGTGGGGCGTGCCCCAAAGTAACAAAAAAGGGGGCGTGAAGATTTGAAAAAAAGAAAACTAGAATCGAACATATGAAAAATACGTTTATTGAAACCAAAACAAATTAACTTAGACTACATTCTGATACTAGAATCATAAATATACAGTTAGATAAATGTCAATAAAAGTTAAGTAGGTATAATAAAATATGCATCTATGATATATCATTAATTAAAAAAGAACAAATTGGTATTAGTGGGCTCCTTGAGCCTGTCTTGCAGAACAAAACTTTTCATAACACGGTGTTAAATTAGAAATTGAAACTCTGACTTCTCTTTCTATGTTTTGTCTTTAATGCCGCTACTGTAGAAAATCCGGTTTCGCATAGATAAGATGTAGGAAACTGTACAAGTATACGGAAAGCTCTTTCTTTCAATACCAACAATTGTTCATCTAGTCCAGCCCAAAATTCAAACAGTGGTTTATTACCAAACTCCCTTTTAATTTCGCCACTTGCTGTGAGCTCTATGAATAGTTCTTGTTCTACAACTGAGAGATCTTCGGGAGTATTTTGAAATGGGTCTCTGACCCACTTGTATGTTTTTATTAAGTTTTTGTCGGTTATAAAATACCTTCTAAAATTTTTAGCCAACACGGTTAGATGATTTTTAATAGTTAAAAATATAACTTTGATGTAATCCTCATTGGCAGTATAGTTTTTAACAAATTCGTTCACATTGCTAAACATTTCCAAGTTTTTCTGCTTTACGTGTCTGTTCCATAGTTCGAGTTTTCTGCAAAAAGCATTCACCTTGTCACTCATCTCCAAGATATGTGTATTAGCTCCCTGAAGCTGAACATTTAACAAGTTCAGTTTATCAACTATGTCGGTTAAGTAGCTCCATTTCATCATGAATAAGTGATCTCGAAACATTTCTGCTTCCTCACGCTTTTCCTCTTCCAAGAACATTGCTATTTCATCTCTTAATTCATAAGCACGCTGGAGAAATTTGCCATGTGATAACCACCTTGCTTCACAGTAAAAAAGTAAAGCTGTATGTTCTGTACCCATATCTTTGCAAAGAGCAGAAAAAAGTCTTGATTTTAAGGGTCTCATTTTTATATAATTCACGACAGATGTAACTGTGGTCAACACATTGTTCAGACCAGGACTTAGTCCTTTGGCAGCTAGGGCTTCCCTGTGAATCATGCAATGTATCCAGATACATTGTGGAGATTTTTGTCTTACTAATGTTTGTAAGCTTTGGAATTTTCCAGACATTGCTCGAGCACCATCTGTACATATTCCAACACAGTTTTCCCATTGTATGTTAGCCTCAGTCATGAAATAATCCAATATATTGAATAAAGCAAGTGCTGTCGATCTGTCTTGTACTGGTTTACAAAATAAAAGCTCCTCCACTGCTGACAATCCATCGCAAAATCGAACATAGGCAATTAAATGACAATCCTTGTTGCTATCTGTTGCCTCATCAAGCTGAATTGAGAACAATCTTCCACGCAGTTTTGACAATAGCTGCTCCTGTATATTTTCAGATATATCACCAATTCAACGAGCAACAGTATGATTTGATAAAGGGATGGACTGCAGTTGTTTGGTAAAATTATCTCCAAGCATAATTTCCACAATTTGAATTGCAGCTGGCAGAATGAGTTCTTCTCCAATAGTGTGCGACTTTTTGGATCTAGCTATTTGATACGAAACTTTGTAAGAAGCTAGTAAAGCTTTTTCATTGACAAACAAAGCTTTTTTGAAAACAGATTTTTGCTTTTCATGCGATTTGTAGTACACTATTGAGTACTTAAGTCAAACAACCAGACTGAAATATGGCCTCGGCGAGACGAAGTTCACATTTATATTACCAGGTGCATCTCTAGTAAATTCGGCAAAGATTGAAGCTTTCTGTGAAAGTGCAAGAAATAAGAAGAGGTGGGCAGTGTTGCCATATGTGGTGTAATTTCGGTATTCGTAGGGAAATTTAAACTTGTAGTGGTGTATCGGCAGCAAAAAATATAGGAATAAATTTTATTAGGGTTTCAAAAAAACGTTAGGGGGCGCGATTAAAACTGTTATGAAAACTCGTGTCGCATATACTTAAAGGTTGAGAAATGCTGCTGTAATTGATTCTGTAGTAGTTGATTCTTGATTGGTAGTTCCGAGTGAGACATAACAGAGTTAAGTCAAATATGGGTGAACTATCTAAACAAGCCTAGACTCTCCTGTTTTTGGTTCACCTAATAGTATCCTCCAATATGGACATTTTTTCCTCTGTCTTTGAGAAATAAAAGCAATCTCCAATGGAAATTATGAGACTGAACTCAGCCAAATGCTCAGTGACTTTTGCAGAGCCTGCCCTGACTGTCAAGTTGCTTCTGCTCACAGACCCACTTGGGCTTCTCTCTGACCAATGCCTATTTTGGATGTAACTTTTGAGAGAGTTGGGTTAGATATTGTTGGCCCACTTTCCAAGATTAAGAATGATTATCAGCACATGCTTGTGCTGGATGATTATGGAACAACATACCCTGAGGTGGCTGCTCCATGGAAGGCCAATGCCCAAGCTGTTGCTAGGGCTTTATCAGAAATATTCATGCATATTGGTATTCCTTGTGAAATTTTAATTGATCAGGGTACTTCCTTCACTTCTTGCATCATAGAGGAACTGTGTGAGAACCTTGTAATTAAACAAGCTCCATTGTGTATCAACTTCAAGCGAATGGCCTGACTGAATGATTTAACAAGACTTTAAAACATATCATTTGGCAGGTTGCCCATGATGACCCAACCTCCTACTCTGTTGCCCTTCCTCCTGTTTGCTATTCTGGAGTCCCTTCAGGCATCCACCGGCTTGAGTCCATTCAAACTATTATTTGGCTGCCGCCCACAAGGGATGTTGGGTATTTTTTGGGAAGAATGGATGGGGGTTCACAATGCAACTCACAGGGTTGTAAGTTTGTTGATTGGGTCGTTGTGCTCCAAGAACACAGTTCTAAATTGATTGGAAAGGTTTTTCGAATTCATCAAGGTTTCCCTTGGTATCCATGGTCTGCCACTGACTTTCAAGCGGATCACAGATCAGATTCAGTATGCTGGTAAGTATGTGGTAATTTTTAGTAATGGTTGGGGGTCGCATCTTGATCATCTACAAGTGGTGCTTGGCAGTTAAGGTTGGTTAGATTGACAGCTAACCCTAAGAAATATAAATTGGGTATGAGAGAGATGCATTATTTGGAGTACTCTATGGGAAACAGTTTAATTAAACCTCAGTTGGAAAAGGTGGGTGAGGTGCTTGCATATCCACGAACGGAAATGCAGTAGCAGGTTTGATCTTTCCTGGAACTCACTGGTTATTACAGATGATTCATTCCAAATTTTGCACATAGAGCCAACCTGACAAAGGGCAGAAAAAACCACACCAATGTCTGGACTGAAGATTGTGAAAGGGTGTTCTCTGACTTAAAAGCCGCTTTGTCATCATTCCTGGTTCTGCAGAATCTGGACTTTTCTATGGAATTCATTCTACAGATGGATGCAAGTGCTTTTTGGTTTAGAGATGGCGCTCTGTGTTTCAAAGGCGAGGAACATCCCTTCCCATTTCTGTGCAGGAAATTGCTCCCCAGGTAACATAATTACTCAACCCCTGAGAACGTTTGACTATTAAGTGTGCAGTGGAGACCCTAGTGACCGACCATGCACACCCCCGTGGCTCTACAGATAGAAGGATGCAAATGCCCGGCTCTCTGTCATTTATTAGCTTGCAGCCATTTGCTTTTGAAGTTTTCCACCACACCGATGCTGCACACGTTATTCACGTTTGAATAAATACTGACTGTACCTGTTTTGATGGGAATAAAGTTGGTTTTTTTGAAGCCTTTGGACTCGGTGTCTTCTCTCAGGTGCAAGACAGTTACCCACGTCTCACAATATATATATTTATACACACATTTATACTAGGATTAGGCAATGTATAGAATTGTCAAATTAATCACCCAATTAAACATTACTGATTGTTATCACCAGGGTTGGGCATCACCATTTTAGCTGTGTAAGCGAACAATGTTGTTCTGAAATTACTGCAATTTTTTTTTTGGCCACAGGGTGTCCTAATCATTAATAGGCACACACTGTAACAAAGCTTTGTTTAATTTCGAAACGCACAGATGGATGAATTGATGGCTAAGACAAAATCGGCCTCACTAATTTAGCAATACTTTGGCTTCAAATCAAATGAGCATTGTGAGCCAAAAGATTTAACAAATTCATTTGTTGATTGTTGCAAAATATTCAAAAATGACAAATACACATAGTTACCCTCCAGCTGAATATGCAAGTTTAGGCAGTGCTGCTGGTACAAAGTTTTAAAGGCTCAACTCACCAGTTATCAATATTTAGCGCTTTTGGATTTGGAAAAAGCACAAAATATAATCAGGGTGCTGTGAGATAAGGATAATGTACCACAGTTGTTTAATGGAAAGTATGGGAATAAATGCTAATAAAGTACTCCTCTGTCCAAAGTGTCATTTTAAAGCATAATACTTTTATTTACTAATGTCAGCCTTCAACTTCTCCCAAATGGCAAACTTACTGGTAATTAGGATATATGACCCATCAGTTGCATCGCCACACTTTGGAAACCTAACCCCCATTCTTCTTTCAAAGCCACCGACAATTTCACAGAGTCACTTACTTTTTGGGAGACTGATATATGTCTCCTGTATTGCGGATCATAGAGCACAACACATTTCTCAACCACACTGGCATACTGATGGTTTCCTTATTCTAAAAGGATTGAATAAGGTGGTAAAGTCATCAACAATGATTAGATATCAAAAAGCCACTGCAACATGCTTTTAGACAACTATTTGTTTTATTCTTAGCAGAGGCTGCCGTCTTCTGCAAATACATAAAAATGTAAGGCAGTGTTTCTGGACACTGGACAGCCAGTCATTGTCACTGAATGATCAAGTAGGATTTTATCCCGTTAGTCTTATTCTGTTCATGCATCCAGGCTGTGTGCAGCATTCCTGCAGCAAAATATAACATCCTTTACAGTACTTCTCACCTTCATTTAAATAATATGGACTTTATTTTCAGGTTGAGATAGGTTGAAATGGTAAGAGATGATGCTTGTGATTACAAAATTAATTAGGGAAATGTTAGATTTAAATAAATAAAGAAAGAAATGTAACGGAATGGTGCTTACCATTAAGCTACTATAACAACCTGAGTGGTACTGCTTTATCTGTTGCGAGTTCCCGCTTTAGGTTGTCTTGGCATTCATTCCAATTCTGAGCTAACTCTCCCAAGGGAGCAAATCTAAAATTATATGTCAAAAACCTGACTTATTGGGAGAAGTACTTGAGTGCCTAGTAAGATTATGAGCTCCTCTGATCTAATTACTTATTTCAGCATTGTTTAAGTTTGTTAGGAATATCCTGAGGAGGCAGGTGTTCAGGAGCATCAAGGAGTGACCCAGGAGGAGGAGGAGGAGGTTGGGAGCATGCACTGATATAGTGCGTTGCAGCACCCACAATGAACCATCTCAGGATCCCAAATTAGGACCGGAGAACAGCTGTACAATGGGTGGCACCTTAGTATCACAGTAGTTTGAATGGAGTGGAATAGAGTGAGGTTTTTTACAGTGGCTGGATTGCAAATCCTGCTACCAATCCCCAAGTTTTCCATGCAAGCTGGAGGACCTGCTTGCAGAGCTGGATGCAGATTAACATCATACCCAGGACAGGACGAAACAATTGCAAGTTAAAGGACTTGCTCAAGGGCCTAATGGAGTGGAATGACTTCTGGCATTTACAGGATTCAAACCAGCAACCTTCCAATTGCCAGCACAGATCCCTATCCTCAGAGCCACCAGGAGCATAAGGTAAATTAAGAAAGCCTATTCATGTTTAACCATAAGGGCTTTGTTTATTAGTTCCTTTTCCAAGCTAAAATGGGTGTCTTTTAGGATTTCCAGTGCCGTTGTTCTGACTCAGCTGAATATCAATGTGAATTTCCCCTTGGGGTTTAATAAAGTATCTATCTATACATAATATGTACAGTATATAGAAAATGTACCTAATGTGTATATATACATACATGCATATATACTGTATATATACTGTATATATATATATATATATATATATATATATATATATATATATATATATATATATATATATATTACACATACACACACCGTATATATGTTTTCATATCTTCTGGTTATGACATATTTTACTTTGCTGTTATCTCTTTTGCTAAAATTTCAGATATCCCACTATACCAATGACTCAACCAATAAGAAGAAAAAAGAGTTTGTATGCAAAACTGAGCAACACTGGGCATGGCTAGGAACCTCAAATTAAAATTGAGCCAATATACTAGAGTTTAAGTGAGTCAGGATGGTTTTTAGCATGTTGGAAAAGTGGTAAGCCCTCCAGAAAATTTACAGTAGAAGACTTAAAGTAGTGAAATTTAGTGAAACAAGCTTTATTTTCATTAAAACTTGGTATGTAAAATGTGGTATTTAATTCTATGGGTTTTTAGCACTTTAAT
The DNA here is from genome assembly GCF_900747795.2 of Erpetoichthys calabaricus. Taxonomy (NCBI): domain Eukaryota; kingdom Metazoa; phylum Chordata; class Cladistia; order Polypteriformes; family Polypteridae; genus Erpetoichthys; species Erpetoichthys calabaricus. The sequence goes on from NC_041399.2 coordinate 142,049,972, forward strand.
TCTTAACAATACAAATCTTTATCACATTGTAGATTTTTCATTTCCTGAAAAATTCCTGAGAATGCTGATTTGGGTTGGTTAGAATAACAGAACGCCTAAAGCCAGCTGAACTGATACTCTTGGAAAGCTGTTCAATAGTGCCCTGCATAGCATTACGTTAAATATAACCCACATATACTGGGATGTAGGGATGCTCCTTATTGGCCTTTTGTGGTTTTCAGTAGCAATTGGTTGTTCCGTATCAAATGGGAAGATAGCTCTAATTAGTCTGTCCATGATTAATGAATACATTTAATCCCGAGGAGTACTTAAAAGCATTCTAACATAATAACCCAACTCCTTTTGGATGAAAATACTGCCCTTTCTTTTCCCCATTACATTATCAGGCGTAAATACAGTGTCCACAGATTATTTTAAGCAATTCGTTGTAAACATTTTTGCATATGCTGCATTACATTTTTAATGGTTTGAAATAAATACTGTGATATACACTATATACACACAGTAATTTTGTTTTTTACAGGAAATGCTAAAGGCAATAAACTGCTTTTGCTGAAGAAAAAAATATGGACGTGGTTTGCACTTTGTTCATAGCAACCTGAAGAGAAATAAATGAGGCTGAGCTAATATTATCTATTACCAACCAACACAATTCATTTTAATTTTATTATGAAACTGCAAAGTCTTTTGCAATAAACATTCTTGAGCTTTTTCCAGCCTGTCTTTGTGACACCTGCCAATCTTTTGGTGCTGGCTCACAGTTTGCTGTCATCTGTAATCTTAGAAACTGGCATTACATTCTAGTCATTGGTGCTTGCCTGTTATAATGAATGCAGTATTTTTTCGGAATGTGCAAAAGAGGGTGCTGTTGCTTTTTTAAAGACACTACAGTTTTGCAGCTGCTATTTAAAAAAGCTGTTTTACTAAAATGGTAATTACTGGCCCTGCAGGCCAGTCGACAGAGGCTCTGTGTTATTGTTATATTCCAGGGAGAACACATGCAGAATTGAATAAGGAATGTGCAGGCCTTTGCCAAGGAAAACATTTCTCTTGCTTAAAACCTGCCACAGCACAGCACCTGTCTAGTCATGCATTTAAATGTAGTCTTTGAGGAGTACCCAGCCCCTTTCAATATTTTTAATTATTTTGTTTAATGTCAGGTTCTGATCCACTTGTTTGTAGATCAAATCATTACTGATTATTTTTTAAAATATATAAAGATAAATAAAGATCTCATTTTTGTAAAAAAGCTGGACTTAAAGTCAAAAGAAGTTATGAATTTTGGGTCAGTCAGTCAGTCAGTCAGTCAGTCAGTCACTGTCCAACCCGCTATATCCTAACAAAGGGTCACGGAGTTCTGCTGTAGCCAATCCCAGCTAACACAGGGCGCAAGGCAGGAACAAACCCTGGGCAGAGCGCCAGCCCACCACAGGGTGAATTTAGGGTAACATGTTTAAATTGAAACACCCCTATAATCTTAATTTACTTATTTCAATAGTGAATGATGCTGTAATCTTAGTTAAAACAGAACATGATATATAAAATAGAGGCCATTTTTGTAATGCATTTCAATTTGAGAACATATCATTCAGTTATTGTACACATTTAAAGATGTTATTTGATATGCTAACTAACAGTATTATAGTAGAAAGCTGGATGATGAATAACAAATTTCACTTTTATTTAAATATCATAATTAAACAGTTTTTCTTATGTTTGCTTTTCTTCATCGGTCATTATGTTATCTGTAGAACAGGTAGCATTGCACATACCGTACTAAAAAAACAGGATATGGTAATATGTTATATAAAAATGCATTGTTTTATTTTTTGCAGCACAGTTCCATATTTCCTTGTGTAGCCCACCAGTCTGGCACTGCCAGCTGAACTGGACACAGACAAGCGCGGGACACGTGTTCAAGGCACACCGGTTTTTATTCTTTTTTCCCTTGTGGAAAATGCCTTCCCCGTTCCCCACAAATATAGCACAGTCCAAGCACAGCACAATGCACAAACAATTGATCTCTTCCTTTACTCTTCGGGTTAAGCTTTGTTGCTCCTCCTCCCGACTCTGGCTCCCCAAGTAGTGGCTGCTGGCTCCTTTTATAATGCACCTGGAAGTGCTCCAGGTGCTTGATTAATCATTTTCAGCAGCACTGCCGGGTGTCGCAGAAGAACTGCCCAAAAGGGCTCAGCATCTCCTGCTGCAGCACCCCCTGGTGGTGCCTGCAGATCCCAACAGGGCTGCACCACACTCCAACTCCCATGAAGCCTTGCGGGAGTCCGAGGCACCGCTGTAACCCAGGGGGGTTGCCATCTAGCATCCTGGGGGAGGTAACACTTGTTCCCCCGGTCCAGCATGGAGGCGTCCCAGCCAGCCAAGAGCCCCGGCCACACGCTACACTTGGAAGAGTAAAACTCCTAGTTTTATACTACAATTCAGGTCCTTATAACTAAGAAATTAAAAGGTATATGACAAAGAAGCAGGCACTCCTTTATTAAAGAGAAATAACAGGTAATGTTAAAACTTTAATGAAATTAATAATGGTGGGTTGTGCTTGTGATTAATTTTTTACGTTTGTTTGAAAAAGCATACAATAAGCAGAAAGAGCAGAAATCAGAGAGTCAGAGACAGGGGGCAGGGTGGGAAAACACAAATATGATAAAACATACAAAAAGAACCTAATAATGAAAAAATAAAAAGCACCTTTATATCTCATTCAACTTGTCAAATGATAGCAGATGCAAGGACAACCCTAAAGTGTTGTCACTGTCTTTGCCTTTTCCTTTAGTATGTATTTTCCTCTTTCCTTCCTGGCTGTCTGTAGTGAAAACATCTTCCACTATAGCTGAAGAAACATGTTGCTATGCTAACAGACATCATGACATACATCATATTATGGACATAATTTTATAAAGCTACGTAAAGGCCACAACACATTTGCTGTGACCCCATATAAGAAAAAGAAAATTGTAGCATGCTCATCATAAGAACACATTAGTAAAGGAAGACATTTGTATGATTGGAAATGAAAAAAGATATTTAAATTTCAGCTTTTTATTTGATTGCAAATAAAGCCAGTTTATGTTTTATTTTCTACTATAAGGACCTTGAGTACTGGAATGAATAGGAGTACCAGGAAAAGTTACAATAATGAATTTTTTGCTTGTTTTTTGGTCCTATTGTCTGGTTGTCTTTCTGTGGGCAGCAGTAATGCTTTTCCAGTTCTTTCAAATTGACCATGAAATTCATCTGAATGGAGGCTTCAATTTATTTTCACCCGCTGCTTAACAATGCCTCGACAGTGTAGCCACAGTCAGGCTCCATTTGTCAATGTCATTTATGTTTGTTTTATCCTCTAACACATAACCAGTTTCTTAGTGCTTACACTTATTTCTTTTTTTCGGCACAATAACACTTGTGGACTGTAAGCATGTATCAGGGCAACTAGCGAACATTAATTCAGCTACATTAAATCATTATTATCTTTCTTGGTTTAGGATCTCATTCAATGGTAGATGCTAACGACAGGATAATACCCAGAAAAGAATAATTTTTATTCCTGAGAGCTTCGTAATTAACAAGCGCGACATTTATTTTGTGACATTGGCTATGTTTAGTAATTTGATGCTTGAACACTTAAAAAAAAATCTTCATTTTAATTGATCTAATTTGATAGCAACAGTAAGTTCAAAGGGGCTATACAAACGCAACGTAAATGAAAAATGTGCAACCCCCCAGTTATAGCTCTTTTTTTATTACACTGTGCGAAAACATAAATAGTTATAAGGGAACTTGTGTTCAGTTTGTAAGTGCTCCAAAGTTTCTGGTTCAACAATATAGTTTTTGCCATTCCCTTAAAAATTTGCCACCAGAGAAAAATGTCTTGTGAATTACAAATCCATTTGGTTCTCCTGTACTTTGTCTTGTTCCCTAGGCTTACATTACATATACAGATTTTAAGTAAACATTCAGAAAATATCCTGGAGTGTAGGAATCTTTGGTAAACTTTTCTCAATAAATAAATAGGTACTTGTATTCTGGTATGAAAATAATGATATACTGTAGTTTCTACATCTGTAGGTTTAAAAGAGAAACTGGAGTACACAATGCAATACAGCTTATTTTTGTATAACACTTTTCACTGAGTGCAGCCTCAGAGTACAGTGAACAGATTCTAAGGTAAAATGCAACCATAGATTATACTAAGTACTAAATACAGAAGTAGTACATATAAAGATACCTATTTGTTAAAACACACAAAAAACACAGTTGAAACAAAGGGAAACCAATAATATCTGTCCATTAATTGATAAACTGCTGGAGAGATTAAAATTGTAAAAGAGAAAGTCAAAGATAAAGTCAAACACAATCACAGTCCTGCAGGCCTTGGCTTACCCCTACCCTCTCCTGGGCATTCTGTAGTGAAGTCTGTTCTGGGATGTCCAATTTGATGATAGAATCTTTCCAGCCAATGAGTGCAATGATCCTTTATCTGAAATGACTTTTCCATTGGCAGGAGAGCAGCTTGGCAGTAGATCAGTGGCACCATGTGCCACATCAAGATTCCAAGAAAATAAAAAGAATAGAGGAGGATTAGTAGTTGTTTATAAATATTGTATTACTTATGTTTCTGTACAAATGACTAACAAACAGATATCCAGTATGGTCTGCTAATCAGCAGCTCTACTCAGGGTATGCTAGACTAAATATAGTGAGTCTTCAGCCTCCATTTAAAAATCCTGAGACTGAAGGGGCATCTCTTATATTAGCAAGGCATTCCATAGCTCAGGAGATATCATTGTGCACTGATTAAGTAAAACTAATGGTGATTTCAAGTGAGGTAAAAAGTGACAGAATGTCATTGCAGTCAATATCATAACCCCCCAATAAATAACACTTCTATTTTTTTTTCTTTATTCAGAAATAAGTTGTTCTCATCCATACATTTCTTAAACTCACTAACGCAACAAATTACGGACAGCTTCAGGTTTTTTAGTCTAAAAGAAAGATATCATTGGGTGTCATTTGCATTGAAGTGAAAATGTTATGTTTTCTAATGATAGTTCCCAATGGAAGCATGTCAGGTGAAAATATCAAGGGTCAGTTACTGAGACCCGTGGGATGCGGGACACCACATCTATCTTTTGAGTATAATGATTGAACAGTTTCATCACATTTCTGTACATACTGGAATAAGAACTAAATCAGGCAAGCCCAATGCCTGTGAGCTCAATATAACTTTCCAGCCTGTGTAGTAAAAAAGAATGGTCAATGGTATCAAATGCAGTGCTGAAATCGAATAAATTATTACTGTGGAATTACCTTCATCAGAGAATATTATAATGTTGTTTACAAGACGGGTTAGTGTTGATTATGAACTATGACCTGTGTGGAAGCCAGAACCGAATGTCTAAAATAAATTGTGATGTGTTGGTGAGAGAAAGGGTATATTTGAAATGAGACTATAATCATTAAGTATGAGTGGGACTAGCTCCGACCTTTTAAGTAATGATCTGATAACTGATTTTTACTTCACTAGGAACTGCGCCATTCAGCACTAAACTACTAATCATGCTAACAATGGGTGCTTTTTAGAACATTTATTGAGCTTTTTACAAGTTTAATTGACTGGGTCAAAGGAAAAAGTAGCTGGTTTCATTTTAGAAATCAGAGTTATGACTTCCATTCTGTTACCAAATTAAAATTACCAAAGTGGGATGCACAAAATGAGACAGGGTTTGCTAATCTAGTATTACGATTGTAAGGTGACTTTGAGATCTGGGATCTTATACTGTCAATTTCATAAAGTCAGCACTGTATTGTAGTTGAGAATTTGTTAAATTAGCCACTATTATAAATGGAACGTGAGGTTTATTACTGTTGCTATTAATCTAGAATAGTAGTCCAAAAAAGCTATAAAGAGAGCTTTTTTATACTTTTTAACAGTCTCCATCCATGCAATTCAGAAGACCTGCACTTTTTTTGCCTTATATCTACGCTCCAGTTTTCGACATTCTAATTTAAGAGCTTGAGCATTCTCATTAAACCAGGGTGAGTTTCTATGCACTTTATTCACTTTTATTTTAATGGGAACTACTGTATCCAAAGCTTCTTTTTAAGTCACAATATAATTTACTATTAGCTGATGAAAATTGTTTTCCACTATTAAGCTTGAGTTTCTCAAAATATGTACAAATTTTTTATACAGAGATATAATCTGGTTGTCGCACTGTCCTTTTTTTAATTTGCAAATGTGCTGGTGAATGCAAAACCAAATTAAATGTAATGTATAACTAAAACATTTGCTAAAAGTGTCAGGTTAGTGTGTGTAATAAAATCCCCCATCATTACTACATGATCGTAATTTATGGGTTGGAAATACTTTCGTGAAAGAAGAAAAAGAAGCTTTACGATAAACAACACTAAAACGATAAGGTTGAAGGTCTAAAAACCACCTAGTGACGTGGGGATTAGACTCCTGGTGAAGGGACATCCACTGTAGGGCAGCATGATACATCACCAGTGTAAATTCTGGCCCCAATAGGTAGTACCTTAACTGCGTGATAGCCCATTTGATTACCAAGGCTTCTCGCGCCACCGAGGCATACCTGGTCTCCCGGTCCAGCAGTTTCCGGCTGAGGTACATAATGGGGTGTTCAACACTATTGATGCATTGGCTCAACACGGCACCTAATCCTGTGTCTGATGCATCGGTCTGGAGTATGAAAGGAAAAGAAAAATCAGGAGATTTTAAAACAGGTGCTGACGTAACGGCCAATTTTAAGTCACTGAATGCAGTATCAGCTTGATCATCCCATACCAATTTTAAGGGTGCTCGTGTCTTTGTCAAATTAGAGAAGGGTGAAGCAATCTCAGAGAAACGAGGTACAAAACGGTGATAGTAGCCTGCTAAACCCAGAAATGCTTGTACTTGCCTCTTAGTCACCGGACGGGGCCAATTTATGATGGCATTAATTTTGGAGCATTGTGGTTTAACAGTGCCCCCACCCACCAGATAGCCCAAATATTTGGCTTCTGTTAATCCAAAGACACATTTCTTAGGATTAATGTGAAGTCTGGCTCGTGCTAGTGTGGAGAGCACAGTTTTGACCTGCCATACATGTTCCTCCCATGTGCCGGAATAAATGACAACATCATCTAGATAGACGGCACTAAATGAATTGTGGGGCCGTAGCAGTATATCTACCAGACGTTGGAAGGTTGCTGGTGCCCCGTGTAACAGGTGACTGGTCACACTTACAGGTAATCTAACTTAGACACCATTTAAATATCCGACTACGCCACCCAGTTTTATTAAGAGACTGGGAACTCTTGAAATTTACTGAAAATAGCACACAGGTTTCTTTAAATTGGGCGGTGAGTAAACACACAATGAAAGACACAACAGTAATTTCAGAAAAAAAACACAGTAAGTTCTATTACACAAGACAATATAAAGTACATTAAAAAGATAAACGAACATAACAAAATCTAAACATATCAGGAACGAATTTCCTTTTTTAAAAAGGAAAACACACAGTCCACACTCTAAAAGTCCGTTAAAAACAAGAATTGGAGGATACAACCTTTAGTGGTGCAGAGTCCAAGTTGCTCACTGTGTTACCCCAACACTTAATCATTCAACTGTCCACGGAAGCACTCTGTTCACTAGACACTCATTTTCCAACAGACGTTTTGTCAAAACATTGAATCCCTGTCAGCGTCTCTTCGTTGTTCCTTTTTTTTCAACTCTGGGTTCCTTGTGTTGCTGTGACCTAGGCACGCCTCATTTCTTGTCTGCCAGCTTTGCTTGGCCCTTTCATGCGGCTTCCCTCTCTCGCTGGACCTACAACTGGCGTCTCCTTGTGGAGCTGTCTCTTTCTCCCTGGATGTGTTGCCGTTCTTGTGCCTCACGTCATGCCAACCACCTACCCTTGTCTGCCTGCGAGCCCCTGTGCTCTGTCCAAATGTCTTGCCAGCATTTTCTGTGGACTGTTCCCTCTGCCTTCTGCTGCCCAGGAGTTTAAATCTCTTTCAGTCCCTGCTGTTGTCAGTCTTGGACAATCAGTTTAATCAATGGCACATCTAAATTTCCTGGGTTTAACAATTAATGAAAACACCAGTTAACAAAATGTATTGTTACCAACCATTAATGAGTACAGATCTGCTGATTAGAAACCAATATTGTCAAACATGTTAATTTCAGGTACATACAGACATCCTCCAAGGAAGCAGCAGTTCTTTTATCACAACTTGGTATTTGTTTGTATACTCAACCAGCCAGACTTCAAAGCGGTGACTCCTTTGCAAGACAGCAAATACCTATACAGACAACCCTGACACAATCGGTAACTGGATTATCCAGGAAATCGAAAAACAAGGTCCCTTTCTGACATCGTGCAAGCCAAAAGGGAGAACAGTGTACTGCCAATGTCCACTTTGAGTACTAAAAGCATTTTTTTCTTAGCGGAGGCCATTAAAGGAATTTGCCAATACCCTTTAGTCATATTGAGTGTAGTTAGGAAGTGAGCGTTACCAAGCCGATCGAGTAGATCATCCACTCGCGGCATTGGATACGCATCAAATTTAGAGACCTGATTAAGTCGTCAGAAGACATTGCAAAACCTCCACGACCCATCAGGCTTAGGAACTAAGACAATTGGACTAGACCAGGGGCTATAACTTTCTTCAATAACCCCTAATTCTAGCATTCATCTAATTTCCAACTCACTTCCACCTTCTTTGCTTCTGGGAGCCTATAGGGTGTTTCACTGACAATTACCCCCAGGTCAGTGATGATATCATGTTCAATCAGTGGAGTCTGTCTTGGTAACTCATTCACTACTTCAGGTACTGACAGGATAGCCATCTCTAGGTCCTGTTTTGTTCCGGGGTTAAATCAGGTCCTAAATTAAGACAAGACTTTGACATGAAAAGGGAGCGAGGCTGGATGGAAGAGGGATCAATTTCCCTGTCCTTCCACATCTTCAGCAAATTAATATGATATACTTGCTCACTCGGTCGATGATTTGGTTGTTTTACCAAATAATCTATGAGTCCTTTTCTTTCCTTAATTTCGTAAGGGCCTTGCCAATGTGCCAATAATTTGGAATGTGAACTAGGAACGAGCACTATTACACGACAACCCGGGACAAATTCCCGAATGGTGGTGTTTCTATTATAATAACGCGACTGCACTGCTTGAGCTTTTTCCAAATTTTCTTTTAGTATTGGTCTAATTTTTTCCAATCTATCACATAATTGAGCAATATATTCAAGTATATTTGAGGAAAGAAGGACCTCCTCTTCCCAACAATCTTTTAACATATCCAATAGGTCACAGGGTTGTCTTCCATACAGTAATTCAAATGGAGAGAAACCTGTAGAGGCCTGTGGGACTTCCCGATAGGCAAACAATACGAGGGGAAGTAACTGATCCCAGTTTCTCCCATCCTCATTAACTACTTTTTGTAACATCTGTTTTAAAGTTTGATTAAACCGTTCCACCAACCCATCTCTCTGTGGATGATAGACCAGTGTTTTCATATGTTTTATCTTGAGTAAGTTAACCTCCTCCCTTAACGTCTCCGAAGTGAAGCAAGTCCCTTGATCCATAAGAACCTTTTTGGGGATCCCTACACAAGCGAATATCTCTACTAATTCCCGTGCGATGTTTTTAAAAGTAGCTAAGCTCAGGGGAACAGCTTCTGGAAATCGAGTGGCATAATCTACTAGAACTAAAATATATTTATGACCTCTCAATGAGGGTTCTAATGGTCCTACAAGGTCAATACCAACTCGTTCAAAGGGTATATTAATAAAGGGAAGAGGGACAAGAGGAGCACAGTCCCTCCTAGGAATCTGACGAAGTTGGCATTTGGGATAAAAAGCGCAAAATCATCAGACCTCTGGCCAATAAAATCGGAGCTTAATCCTCTCTAATGTTTTTTCAGAGCCTAAATTGGCTCCCAGAAGGTGGGCATGCACTAGTTCACATACTTGTCACCAATAAGTATGTGGTACTAGGAGCAATGTCCTCACTTCACCCCTGTGTTCTGCCACTCGATACAAGAGTTCGTTTTGTATTACAAAGAAAGGCATCAATGGCATGGGTTCTAGGGATGTATGACCCTTGGCTGACACTATTGCATTCCTTGCAAATTTTAAGGAATCATCGTTCCATTGTTCTCCTTTAAAGGAAGACGGGGTAATTAAAAATTGGGCCGATAAATTTTGAATAGGGTCTCTGGTGACCTCAATGGGAGGAGCTTCTGCCACCACGTCCTGTACATTAACTGTACTAGCTCCCGCAGAGGATGATGGGACATCAACTCCATTGCACTGAGTACCTATATGTGTCCTAGTTACAGTTGTACACAGCGTGGAGACAGTTGGAGTAGATGAACTCTCCATTATTAAGCCCATATTTTTTTCAGGAGCAGTTGTGCTTGTACCGCTGTTAATTATCTTCCAGTCTCTCCCTAATATGACTAGAAATGGGGGATCCGGTAGTACTGCCATAGTTAATTTTTTCATTATGTGATCTACCGTGACCACACATTTAGTGGTCTTATAATACCGGATGTCCCCATGAATACACCTGAGACTAGTTTTTATTCTAAGCCATTGTCGTGGTAAAACGAATCGGAAAGCAACAATGGAAAGGTTACACCCGGAATTGAACATTGCTCTTACCTTCACGCCATTTACAAGAACTACACCTGTATAAGGAAGAGACAAAGGGTTAATCACAGCGGCACAGTACCTTTCTCCTTTAGCCAGTGATCAGTCCATTGGCTCATTGGTGCAGGTTGGGGACAGATGACCAACCTCCCCACACTTGAAACAGCGGGGAAGGCCAAAATGCTTGTCTATTTGACAGACAGCAGGCTCGGGAGCTCGTCGAGAGGGCTCAGGGGCTGCCCCACGTGCCTGTTGGGTACGGCAAGAGGACTGTTCTGATCGCTCTGATTAACAAGCCACCCACTGATGTTCCGCGACCTTGATCAAGGTGTCCATATTTTAAAAGTTTTGTTTCCGGATCTGCTGGGTGATGTTTTCCGGGAAGGCATGAACAAAGGTTTTGCATGCTAACAGCTCGGCCATCTTGTGGGAGTTATTAATATTGGGCCGTATCCAACGACACACTTTACTCAACGCCTTGAAAGCCTGTGTTCATAGAGGTCATTCGGGATCAAATTGCCACTCCCTCCATTCTCTCGACTGCTGTTCCGGAGAGATGCCATAGCATTTTAAACACCTTGGTTTTTAAAACGTCATAGTCTGCAGCCTGCTGTTCTGTTAAATCATAATAGGCCCTCTGCGCAATCTCCTTCAGGTAGGGAGCCAGTAGGTATGCCCATTCTGACCTCGGCCATGCGTTCCGCTTAGCGGTTCACTCAAAAACCAAAAAATAAGATTCAATATCATCCACCTCAGTTAAATAAGTAAGCTGACTGGGTAACGACCTAGCGGCCTCCGTCCGTATCGCGGCTACAGCACGAGCCTCGGATTCGGCAAGCTGGGTCTGAGTCTCGCCCATCTGTACCTTTAAGGTACGTAGTTTGCCCATTATGGTGGAAAGGACAGTGTTCAGGTCCTCTTCTTCTGTCATTTTGAACAAAAATAATCCTGCTGACTATGGCAATTGTGGAAATACTTTGTGAAAGAAGAAAAAGAAGGTTTGTGGACCGTGCCCATATATTGTCCAATGGACAAAAATAAAGCAAAAACAAAAACGTTTGCAGTGATCAAAAGTACTAGCAATTGTAGCAATTGATAATTTACATTGAACAAAATGGCGTTTATATACAGTATTTTAATGGAGGACAGGAAGTGGTTGGCAGGAGATGACGTCGAAAACAGGAGACGGAAGTGACGTCATCTTCAATGGAACCGGAAGTGATGCCATCAGTGGTGGCCGGGAGTGATGCCGTGGGTGGTACCGGAAGTGACATCTTGGCAGCCATTTTGGAACCCAGAATTGGAGTGTGTATTTTTCTTCGGTTTTCCTGTTGGGAGATTAAGAGATTTCGGTAAGTACCACATGACAACCCCTTGTCTTGCGATGTTTCACTCACCTTTAGGCTTTTTGACTGCCTCCTAAATGCACGTGTGTGACAATAGCAAAATTAGATAAATGGCTTCTAAACTCAGTCATGAACAGTGAATATGATCCTGGTGGTCTGTAGACTAGTATTACAATTGTTCTGTATTTTGTTTTAATATGTAATATGAGTGCCTCAAAGGATGCAAGATTTGGCTACATTTTTAGAAGTGGTTTGCAGTTTATTACACAGAATTATCCCAAAGCCATTATCTTGACCAATATTACTTGATTTAAGAAGGGATGTATAACCATTTGGTGATGCCCCAGCTAAAGGAAAATGTTGAATATACTCAGCCAGGCTTCAGTGAGAACACACAAATTACACTTTGTACTTAATATAATATTGTTTACCAAAGCAGTTTTATTTCTGAGAGAGTGAATGTTTAGTAAGCAGCATTTTAAACATCAAGGATGTTTCTGTATCGTTGTCATATTTTTTGTTTTAAATACAGGTACCCAAATGGAAGATCTGATATTAACATTGGTCTGATTATGCTCATTATTCTTTGGTTATCAAGTGATTTATATTTTCCTTCAAGACTACATTTAAAAGATTCCCCACCAAAAGGGATTCTGGGTAGCAGCAACAGGATAGTAACAAGTGGGATAAAAAACAGCTTGTGACTTAAGATCATAAAGCTGTGGCCTGGATTGTGCAATGATCAGTCAACCAGGTGGTTTTGCTGCCATATTTTGGGAGAAAAGAAGAGTTAGGATAAAAACCATCTTTCTTGAAATTCCTAGCCTTTGCCAAAATCACCCCAGTTATTCACAATCTGAGTTTTGTTTTTAATTTTTTACAGCATCCCTTGCCCTTAAAATGTTATTCAGATTACTTTTGTGGGTTTTCAAGTTCATTGATCACATTATTTATTTGTTCAGATATTTACCAGTGTTGAAAATTAAATACATTGTGATAAGCTGCCCGGACACAGACAGACGGACACCATTGTACAGTCCAACACACGTTTATTATACATAATTTGTACAATTACTGTGCACAAACCCAGTGCCTCCAGCACCAATCTCCCCCAAAGTCCAGGCTCTCACTCTCTCTGCCTGCTCGTCAGGCCGCCTCCTTTCTCCTGCCTCCAAAACCTTGTCCACTCCTCACCCGACTCCAGTCCTTCTTTGCAGGGAGGCGGCCCCTTTTATAAGTGCCCGGATGGGCTCCAGGTGATCCCCGACACTCCCTAGACACTCCCCTGTGTGGCGGAAGTGCCGGCTGTGTTCCTGGAAGCCCTCCGGGTGTTCCCAGTCTTCTTCCCCCCAGCACTTTCTGGTGTGGTGGAAGTGTTGGGGTTCCGGGTTCTTCAGGTATGGGGGCGTCCCCTGGTGGAGACCATGGGCCCCTACAGGGTGGGGCTTCCAAACCCTGCACCCGTGGCCCCTAATGGAACCAGGGCGGTCGCCCTCTCGTGTTCTGGAGGAGGCATGAACCCTCCTCCTGTCTTCCTGGGCGTCCTGGCTGGGGGCGGCACCCAGCCGTCTGCCACAGTACCCCCCCACAAGCTGAGACCCCAGGGACCAGCGGCCAATCCCGCGAGGGCAGGTTTTCCTCAGTGGGAAGCCGACACACTTCGTTCCAGGGCCTGGTCCTGTAAAAAAGAAGACAGAACAAGGGGCGGAGACGTTGCCCGGACGCCGCCACTCGCCGTCTCTCTGACGTCTATAAGGACAACGCTCCCCCCTTTGACTGGCACCCCAGTGCTTGCCAGCTTAGCCCCCCTTTCGTGGCATCCTTGCCCCTCGTGGTGGGACACCGGACGTGATCGCCCGCGCCTGTCTCCTCAGCCTTCCGTGGGTTTGCCCTCTGCACCCGCAGAGGGCGGCCCTTCTCTGGACGTGAGCATCCTGCCTCACGTTTGCCCTTATCGGAGGAACCGGCATTCTACCCTCGGCTCCCCCTTTCACTCTTGGACGCGGTGAGGAACTGAGTCTCCTTATAGCATAGAAAGAGACCCCGTCACGTCTGCGTCCCTTTAACTCGCCTCGAGGCTGCAGCCGGCTTAGGGCAGAGGGCGTTAGGACCCAGGGCACTTAGCAGCCCACGTCCTGCTAGCCCCCTCGCCCTGCACGCAGCACTCATCACCACATCTCCTGTAGGAGATCCCCTTTTTGGACTCCGATCACGGGGTTCACGGATCCTTTCAGTGGGACCTCCAACATGCTGTACGGGATCGATTAGACTTACCGTTCCCGCCGTACCTCTCCGGCCGAAGGTTTGCTCGCCGCGCCGTTCCGTCCATGCTTCCATCGCCTCCTCTGACGCGACTGGCTTCCCCTCCAGCTTCTGCTCCCCAGCACGGAGGGCACATAGCACCTGTGGATGCAATTCCACAGAACACTGATCAACCGCCAGCGCCTGCAGAGCCGCAGACATGGACAAACAAACAGCCAGCATTGTGCTTACCTTCTCAGCTACAGCTGCTGGCTGCTCTTTGGGGCCCTTTTCCTCTTGCCCAATCACGTCGCTCGTGGCCACGAGATGGACATTCCCTGGTCCCGCCTCTCTACTGTCATTGGCGGGCACACAGGACACAACATCCAATCCCGTGCCTGCCACAGGGAGGGACTTCTGGTCCGACGCCATTTTGGCTCTACTGCTCCTGGTGCGGCGCCATTCTGGCTCTTGGAGTTGCAGCTCCATTTTTTCTCTCGCTCTCCCAACAGCCGCGTCCGCGCTGCCGACGGCCCGTGGACCGGCACGCCTCTGCCACGGACGCGGATCCGGGCATACCCTGCCGGCAACAAAAGAGGGAAGTCCAACCCCACAAGGCAGACCGCCGTTATGCAGGGCACTCACCTCCCGGATCCCGTCATCCAGCCGTGTCTGCTGCACTCTGGCCTTTCCTTCTGCGATACCATTCTGCGACAGCACGTCGGTCAGAGTCTGCTGCACTCCAGCCATGCCCGTTGGTGCTCCTCCGCACCCAGGGATCAGAGCCTTTTTTCGGACCACCGGCAGTCCCAGGGGAGAACCGCTCCCGTGGAGTTGTGCATGCGTCGCTCCCGCGGCGCATGTGGGGGTTCCGCTGCTGCGCCGGGCTGCTCACAGAATAGATTTTTAATACAGGTTCCTGCCTTGCACCAGGCAGACCATCCTGCCGACTACGCCACTGTGATAAACTGCCCGGACACAGACAGACGGACACCATTGTACAGTCCACCACACATTTATTATACATAATTTGTACAATTACTGTGCACAAACCCAGTGTCTCCAGCACCAATCTCCCCCAAAGTCCAGGCTCTCACTCTCTCTGCCTGCTCGTCAGGCCGCCTCCTCTCTCCTGCCTCCAAAACCTTGTCCACTCCTCACCCGACTCCAGTCCTTCTTTGCAGGGAGGCGGCCCCTTTTATAAGTGCCCGGATGGGTTCCAGGTGATCCCCGACACTCCCTAGACACTCCCCTGTGTGGCAGAAGTGCCAGCTGTGTTCCCGGAAGCCCTCCGGGTGTTCCCAGTCTTCTTCCCCCCAGCACTTCCTGGTATGGCGGAAGTGTTGGGGTTCCGGGTTCTTCAGGTATGGGGGAGTCCCCTGGCGGAGACCACGGGCCCCTACAGGGTGGGGCTTCCAAGCCCTGCACCCGTGGCCCCTAATGGAACCAGGGCGGTTGCCCTCTCGTGTTCTGGAGGAGGCATGAACCCTCCTCCTGTCTTCCTGGGCGTCCTGGCTGGGGGTGGCACCCAGCCGTCTGCCACAACATTATCCCAGACCAGCATTTTGATTTTGTTATGGGGTTGCTGCTTTGTGCATTTTTTTCAGGCGGGACAGTCAGGATTGTGTGACTCAAGATATCATTATTGTTATGGTTTAAAGGTCAGCAGCATGCATTTTCCTGACTGTCCGAATTTGCAGATATGCTCACAGATCTTACTGCGAGGTTAAAGAATTTCAGAACTTGATTTTCTGGTTATGATTCCATTCTGTTTCTGACTATGATTTTTGTCTTTCATTCTAACTTTGATTGTGTGTTCGATTCTATATGCTGACCCTCCTGCTACATTTATATTCTACTTTAATCCCTGTCTCAAGTCCTTGGATTTATTTGAAAAAAAAAACTGACATTCTGGTTATGACTTTTGCTATTTCTTTTGATGACCTGTCTCTTAAATAAAATCTTTAGACTTTTATCTTCTTTAGCAGTCAGTACATTTTCCGCTTAAATAGAGAGTATCAGTATATAGTGCTCCAAGGGACTATGTGCTTTTGCAAGCTTCTAGTATTTGGTGTCTCAGTTTCTGTTAGCAGCTCAAACAGTTTGCTGCTATTTTATTTACATGATGTAGTGATATACGGCCTAAATGGGTAAGTTCATACGCAACAGCTGTGACACTGTCTCTGATGGGAGCAAGATGAAATGTGTATTAGGGTTAGATATTTGGGTTATGTGATTGCTAGGGAGCTAAGAAAACACTGAAGAAACAAGGATGTTAACTACATAGAACTGGATAGTTCTTATAAACATTTAATTTATATATATATAAATGTATAAATATAAGTATATATACATATTCTTATAAACATTAATGATATAAAGGAGGCGTTCAGCTCAGTCTCATTGTTTAAATAACTGATTCATGTTACGATTTAACAGTGCTGCCTAGAACAGAGTACTTGTGATTGGAAAAAAAAAACTGAGGGGTACAGTATGTGATGTATGAGACACAAAGATAATAGAATTTCATTGCATACCAGGACGTTTTTTATTTTCGGCTGTTTGTCTGTCTCTTTTTCACAGAAGTACTGCAATTGCCAGCTGTCAGAAATCTGGGTAAAATGACTAGGAAATATGAGCTGCATGTACAAGAAGAAAGTAGACCCTACTAATCAAGCCTTAAAAAAGCTTGAGAATAGAAGAAATTATATCATTATAGCATTTTCTGCTTTTTGAAAGTAGTTCATAATAATTTCACTACTTAGTGCCAGTAACTCATTCTCTTAGCTATTCTAAGATATATGTTAATACCCACTGCTTCTCACAGGACTGGTGTGAGGAATTGCCAGTTGGGGTTACTTTTTATTTACATTTTCCATTTAAAACCAGTTGCATTTGTTTACATTTTTTTTTGTTGAAATAAATAATAAGAAATTCATTTTGCCAAGAGACTGTGAAAATTTCTGTTAGTCACAAATTGATAATGTTCGCTTTCCTTCAGTTACATAAAAAATCTCCTGTAAAAAGTTTATCCAAAATGTCCTACTGTTTGCATGCCTGCTTTAAGAAATGAAACCCAACAATAAATAGAATAGGTATTTGTATGTGATTAATGTTAACACTGCAGACTAAATTAAACTGTCTGAGACTTGTTATTTGATGCTATTGCTAACTGCCATGATTTAGCACATCTATACGAGCAGGGTCGTTTGAATTTACAATACTCCTAACTTTTGAGAAGCTATGAGCAGATTTCTAGAGTGCTCTTTTTTTGTCAAAAATATCTTTATATAAATACTTAAAATCTAAAAAATACACTATTCTTCAAAAGTATACATTGTAGTTTTTAGCTTTAATCCATTAGAAAAACATTATATATGGTAGGTATATAGAAATTAATATAGGTTTTATTTCAATGCCACTCAATTCTATTATAAAATAGTTTTACTTACAGAACAATAGCAAATGGACAGATTTTTTTTAAATGATTAACTACAATAATTTTGTTCAATAGTACATTTTTAAAAACTTTTCTTTTTCACACTGCTGCTCTTTACAGTACATTTTAACAGATTCTTGAGACAGAATCTTGATTTATGTGTATTTTAAACAAGGGATGCTTTGCATCACTGATTTATACTTTGCTTATTGTGCTG
Source organism: Erpetoichthys calabaricus (assembly GCF_900747795.2). NCBI lineage: Eukaryota > Metazoa > Chordata > Cladistia > Polypteriformes > Polypteridae > Erpetoichthys > Erpetoichthys calabaricus. The sequence continues at coordinate 142,067,901 of NC_041399.2, forward strand.
TAGTTGTACTATTCTGTATTTGTTTGTGTTTCTGCATTTGACTAAAAGGTTTTCTGTGTAGTCTTGTAGTATTCTGCTTTAGTTACAATGAAACACTTAAGCTAGATTGATATATGACTCTAAATTACCTCAGTATAATTAAGTGTTGGTGCATGTCAATGTGTCTTGAAATGGACTGGTACCCTTCTTTAGATGGTTCATGCTTTTCTGTGAAAGGCTTCAGACACTGCCACACTACAATAAATTAACCCTTATTAGAATTACTCTACATAATCAATTACTGTATGGACTAAAAGGCATACAGAATAATCATGAGCTTCAATCCCACAGACAAACATACAACATTGGGACTGAGGAAGCTAATTATATTTACTACTATTGAGCTGCCACAAAAATTAATCCAGAGCAGCTAAATATGAGCAACTATTAGCTAAACCATCAACACACCTAATTGTAGAAATAGCCTCAGTTAACATAGAAACAAATGTATGGTTAATTTTTAACTGGTTATGCAATATATCCAGAGCACACCTAACTTTTTTCCCCATTTTATTGCATATCTTTCTCCTTTGCTAAAACTATAAAAAATAAATGTTACAATTATAAGCCATTATTTAATAAATGCAAAATCGTTTATAGAGCCTTAAGAGAATACTTACTCCATGTAATTTATAGTGATGGTCAAGGAGATTTTTAAGCTCACTTTACTCATGTTGTATAATCCACATGTCAGTTATCCAGTCATATCAGGGAGTGCTGTAACCATCCAAATAATAAGATTGCAATTCAGACATATGAATGTAATACTCCGATCTTCACATGTGATGCAACGTCAGAGCCTTCGCCTCTGGTGCTGACATTTAATCCCTATAAGGGGAAGCAAAGGTGCGTACACCTGATGAGCCCCAAATAGGGCAAAGCACGTGTCGTGTACACTTTGTATTATTTAGTAGGTACTTTATCACATATCTATGATCTGCTTCTTGCAACTGAGACAACGTGATGGATGTTTGTCATCTGGCTGACCAACCACAACTGTTACCTGGTTCGTAACAATCCAAATAATCAGATTGCGATTCAGACCTATGAATTTAATTCTCTGATCTTTACCCTGTCAAGTAAGCGAACCAGCCACTGTGGCGTAATGTCAGAGGCTTTGCCTCAGGCACTGACATTCAAGGTTCAATCTCTGTAAGGGGTAGCAAAGGTGCATACAGTGTATATATCTATATATGTAAAATCCCTATGTGTGTCCAGGTGTCTGTGTGTGGGTGTCTTCTGGTGAAGTGCGCATGCGCGGGGCACGGTGCTATGCGCGATATTACTGTCAGAGAAAGTTAGAGGTGTTGAAGAATAGGACAGTGACAGCAGTCTGTCATTGAAGCTGCTCCTCTGTCTGGAAATTATACTGTTCAGTGGATGCAGTGGATTCTCCATGATTGACAGGAGCCTGCTCAGTGCCTGTCGCTCCACCACAGATGTCAAACTGTCCAGCTCCATGCCTACAATAGAGCCTGCCTTCCTCACTAGTTTGTCCAGGCGTGAGGCTTCCCTCTTCTTTATGCTGCCTCCCTAGCACACCACCACGTAGAAGAGGGCGCTCGCCACAACCGTTTGATAGAACATCTGCAGCATCTTATTGCAGATGTTGAAAGACACAAGCCTTCTAAAGAAGTATAGTCGGCTCTGTCCTCTCTTGCACAGAGCATCAGTATTGACAGTCCAGTCCAGTTTATCATCCAGCTGCACTCCCAGGTATTTATAGGTCTGCACCCTCTGCACACAGTCACCTCTGATAATCACGGGGTCCGTGAGGGGCCTGGACCTCCTAAAATCCACCACCAGCTCTTTGGTTTTGCTGGTGTTCAGTTGTAGGTGGTTTGAGTCGCACCATTTAACAAAGTCCTTGATTAGGTTCCTATACTCCTCCTCCTGCCCACTCCTGATGCAGCCCACGATAGCAGTGTTGTCAGCAAACTTTTGCACGTGGCAGGACTCCGAGTTGTATTGGAAGTCCAATGTATATAGGCTGAACAGGACTGGAGAAAGCACAGTCCCCTGCGGCGCTCCTGTGCTGCTGACCACAATGTCAGACCTGCAGTTCCTGAGACGCACATACTGAGGTCTGTCTGTAAGACAGTTCACGATCCATGCCACCAGGTATAAATCTACTCCCATCTCTGTCAGCTTATCCCTAAGGAGCAGAGGTTGGATGGTGTTGAAAGCGCTAGAAAAGTCCAGAAACATAATTCTTACTGCACCACTGCCTCTGTCCAAGTGGGAGAGGGATCGGTGTAGCATGTAGATGATGGCCTGGCATGCATCTCCTGGCATGCAAACTGCAGAGGGTCTAGGGCGTGGCGGACCTGTGGCCTCAGGTGGTGAAGCAGCAGGCACTCCATGGTCTTCATCACATGTGACGTCAGATCAACAGGCCTGACGTCATTCAGCTCACTAGGACGTGATACCTTTGGGACTGGGGTGATGCAGGATGCTTTCAAAAGCCTCTGGACTCTCCCCTGTTCCAGGCTCAGGTTGAAGATGTGTTGTACAGGACTCACCAGTTCCAACGCACAGGCCTTCAACAGTCGTGGCGATACTCCATCTGGACCCACTGCTTTGCTGGCACGAAGTCTCCTCAGCTCTCTGCTTACCTGGGCTGCTGTAATTGTGGGTGGGGGAAAACTCTCTCCTATGCTGGTATCAGCAGAAGGATGGGTGGAGGATGCAGTACTCTGAGGTAAGAGTGAGAGTGGGTTAGGGTGGTCAAACCTGCTGAAAAAGTTGTTCATCAGGTTTGCTTTCTCCCTGTCTCTCTCGATGGAGGCATCCCACTTCAAGCTGCGCCAGTGATGATCTTCATCCCATCCCACACTTCCTTCATGCTGTTATTCTGCAACTTTTGCTCCAGTTTTCTCCTGTACTGCTCCTTCGCCACTCTGAGCTGGACTTGAAGTTCCTTCTGCATGCGCTTGAGCTCATGCTGATCACCGCCTTTAAAAGCCCTTTTCTTCTGGTTCAAAAGGCCTTTGATGTCACTTGTAATCCATGGCTTGTTGTTAGGATAGCAGCGTACTGTTCTTACTGGAACTACAATGTCCATACAGAAGTTGATGTATTCAGTAGTGCAGTCAACAACCTCCTCAATGTTCTCACTATGTGACCCCTGCAGGATATCCCATCCGTAGTTCCAAAGCAATCTCTCAGAGCCTGCTCTGCCTCCTTGGACCACTTCCTGAATGAGTGTGTGGTTGTAGGTAGCTCCCTCACTCTTGGTTTGTAGTGAGGCTGAAGCAGAACCAGGTTATGATCTGCTTTCCCAAGAGCAGGCAGCGGGGTGGCACTGTATGCGTCCTTAACGTTTGCATACAGTAGGTCAATAATCCTATTTCCCCAGGTGTTACAATCCACATACTGGGAGAAGGCAGGTAATGTTTTGTCCAGCGTCACATGGTTAAAATCTCCAGAGAATAGCACAAAGGCCTCGGGGAGTTGTGTTTGTAGTTTAGCAACAGCGGAGTGGATGATGTCACCCGTTATCTCCACGTCCGCACAAGGAGGGATGTAAACAATAACAGCAATGATGTGTCCAAACTCTCTGGGCCAGTAATAGGGATGCAGACTTACGGCCAACAGTTCGATGTCCCTGCAGCAAGTGGAGATTTCGATGTTTACATATCCAAGGTTGCACCACCTTGTGTTCACATAGAGAGCGAGACCTCCTCCTTTCTGCTTCCCGCAGGTATTTGTGTTTCTGTCCGCTCTAACTGTGTTAAACCCGGGTAGCTCCACGTTAGAATCTGGGATGCTAATTGTTAGCCATGTTTCACAAAAACACAACAAACTGCATTCTCTGTAGTTCCTGACATTTTTCCCCTGCATAGCCAGTTCATCGATCTTATTTGGTAGTGAGTTCACATTTCCCAGGATCACAGAAGGCACTGAAGGCTTGTATCGCCACTTCCTCACTTAGCCCTTAGTTAGCGCCGGCTCTGCTGCCATGATACGGCCTTCTTACCTCGTCTGGTAAATAGGGAACCACACCGGCATAAGCCTTTGTTCTCAGCGTTAGAAGTTGATTACCTCAATAGACAAGTCTTGGTGTGTAAAAATCCATTTCCAAGTAGTAAAAAGAGTCCAGGAAACAAGTCCACATAAAAGAAAGTGGTAGGAGTGATCAGAGAGATAGAGAAATAGGTAGAAAGATAAAGTCCTACATGGAGCTGCTGGAAAGGCAGGCACTCACGGCGGCGCCTAACTAACTTTCATCCCAAGAGCTCTAAACACACTCAAATCAGTTCATCAAGTGCTCCAGGTAGAACTATTTGTACTTATAAGTACAATCACCTCACTGTAAACTTGCACTACAGTTATAATATTGCACAACCTGAGTCACTTTATAAAGCGCGTATTTACATATGATGACGACTGGCTTCTAAGTCGATTTAGATTTCCAAGCGCTATCTTCTTGGAGCTCTTGATATCATTTTTAAGATGAAATGCAGTAAAGCATGTTTTTTACATTATACAGATAAGTTTTAAACTTCATTGAAATAATGTATATTGTTAATAGTTAAACATGGTGGTGCAGGACTAGTGACGAGTTGGCGCCCCGTTCAGGGATTGTTCCTGCCTCGCACTGTATGCTTTCTTGGATTGGCACGACCTTGGACGGACAGACGGATGGAATAATTAAACATGTACTACGAAGATATTTCAATGTTTCATAAAAGTCTTGAAGAATCGGCATTCTAAGCTTACAGATGGCTTGGCATCTATTACAGAGCTGATCGTATGGCGATTGGTTACTTGGAGAAAGAAAAGGAAGGACAGGAATAGGAGGTTAGTACATCTGAGAGAAACAGTACTGCTGCAGTAAGTTATTTCACTGAAGGTCGCGCAAGCATCTTGCAGGAGGCAGGAACAATCTCTGGATAGGGCGCCAGGTCATCGCTGTGTCCCCATGCTTTATACATGCTGTAAGTCCTATCATTATGAAAATGATATCAAGTATACATCTTAATATTTAAATTGTTCAGGGAGCTGTAATATCATGAATGTAATGTATTCTGTGCCCTGTCGGCGGAAGAGAAAGCGAGTTTAAGAAGCACATAGTGATTCACACACATAGAGCACATAAAAGAACACATTGAAAGAAGCATTTAACATACTATTTTAGTTACGATGGGATCTGAGAAACTAGTAAATTAAATGATTTTAAGATGAAGTTTATGACTTTCTACTTTGATGACAAAATAAAGTACATGATTAAAGTGGAAATTTCAAGATTAAAGTTGACATTTGGACATTTTTTTCAACTCTCATTATGTGTGTTATCCATACCCACTTATCCATTCATGTCTCCCATGATAAGGATAGCATCATAATGTGTTGTGTTCTCTATTTCTGCCTGGAGTTGTTCATCAAATGTGTCTTTTTCCTCTTCCTCACTTTCGTTTGTTGATGCATAACATTGTATGAGGGACATGCTGATGTGTTTCCCTTTCAACCTTCCCAAGATCAGTCTACTGTTGACTGCTCTCCAACTTATCAGTATTTTCTCTACTCCCTTCCTCAGGATGATAGCTACTCCTTCAAGATGTTGGATATCATCTCTCCCTGAGTAGAGGACTGTCTTTCCTGACGTTGTCCTCACCCTACCCGATCCAGTCCAACTACATTCTCTGATCCCTAGAATCTGCAGGTTGTAACTTGTGCTAGCTTACCTGTCTCCAACATGGTGCATACTTTCCAGAAGCCTGACCTTATTTTGGTTTTAGCTGTGTTCAAGGCTTCCCTTTTCATGCTAGTGGCTTCTTTGCAGCTTTCCCGACTTGCAGTCATATGAGCCCCTGCAGATAACTCGGGAAGGCCATTCCACATGGGTGTAAAGGAACTCTTTGTTGACATTTCTGTAACATAATTGTTGTTTACAAGTCTGGGTTGTTGGCCCAAAGCTTAACCCCCTATAACTAGGAGGACCTGCAGATCTCACTTTGTTTGACCTCTACCCTTATACCCGTCTGACTTTGGTAGCCCTTCCAGGAGCACATAGCTTCCACCAGCATAGCTCTTTAGGTCTTTGAGGCCACTCTGGCTCCCCAACCACTGCAAGGTGGCGATCAAGATTGGGGATAATTGCATATGTACTATGTTTATTAGGGTAGGTGAAACCAGGGGAGGGTTTGAGTTGCAATTACGTACACACATTTACAAGATGATTGTGATTTATAAAGATAAATTGTGCAAAAATGTGCATAAGCCAAGTTTTATAAATCTGTATTTATTTATTTGTGTACGTGTGTTTACACCTTTGAATCCTTGCAGTGTTTTATAAATGAGAACACTAGTCTCTTTTCCTCAAAATACACCCCTTAGCATTCACCACCTTTGCAGGCTAAGAATGATTTATTCACATTTCTCACCATGTTCAAGTTTTCCTATCAACAGAAAGTTAACATTCATCAGAACAGGCAATATTTTTCCACTTTTCAGTGTAGAGGATTAGTTTTCCTTAGCTGTTAAGTAGTGCCTTATTGGTTCTCATTGTCACAATGGGAATTTGGCTGGGTCATGACCCCCACACATTAAACGTACAATGAGCTCTCCATTCTTTCCATTTGCGTTCAGTGTTGGACCATGGTATTAGTTGATGGGCTGTAGTCCATTTTTTAATATGCCAGATTGTGTCAGACAACATAGGCCATATTTATTGGCGGTCTTGTAAAGGAATACATTTACCTAAATACAGTACTCTTTAGGCAGTAATTAACTCACTATGTAACTGCATGTTGCAATTGAAATTTACACCAGCTTTGCTATTTATACCCACAAGGCGGTGTGTCTGGCACCCACTACCATATCACTTTTATAACTTCCCTTAGGTTGATAAACACTGATACCTGCATCTCTGGTTTAATTAGTATTTGCAAACAAGATGTTGTCATTAAATAATCAATTACAGTACAATAACACTTATTTCAAGACACATTCAATTGAAACTGTACAAAAAGAATCTGTAACTGTCCTCAAATACCTCACTCAGGGTCTATCTCTTTCCCAGTAAATGAGTGTATTGTATACATAAAGTATGCATTACTGATTCTGCCACAGTAATTTCTTTAATTGTTATAAAGACAATATGCCACTCATGGTGACCAATATATGACAAGCATAAGTAGTTTGGGGAAATGTAATAAAATAATATGACACATACACAATGCAAAAACAGCTCATCGTTAAGGAAAACCACATACTGTAACTTTGTGCTCCACAAAATTGCAACATTTTCCTTTCAGAAAATGTAATGCAGTAATTTAGTGCATAATATTGATAGTACATTATGAGAAAAATATTTTGGCTGCAGTATCATTAGATTCTTATTAACTTGTTTTATTTCATTAAAAGGAAAGACAAGTTTATTAATGATTTAATGCCAGCCAAATACACTTTTTGCCAATAAATAAGCATACTGATATAAGAATGAAACTCGGAAGATAATCATGAAAGTCACTGCCCTTAAGAAGAGGCATTACAAGTTTGTGTTGTGTGGGGTGAAATGCATTCCTCAACCAGAATATGTTTAGGCTGAACAGCGAATGCAAAGATTAGGAGAATTCGGTCAGCAGCTTGCTTGGAAATCAATACCGGAGATGTCCTTGCAAAATTAATAAATAAACACTTCAGATACTTTGCAAGTACGAAATATGACAAGGGTCAGATGGCAGCCAGCTGGACTAAACTATTTTTCACATTTGGAGACAAGAGCAATACTAACCTAGCTTCCATAAACTGAATATCATTTGTTAGTTTGCAAATCTTCATCAAAAATAAAAGACTTAGATTTTAATTTGAATATGAAATAACACCTCTTTAATAAAATAAAATATAATAAATGCACATTATATTTGTTAGAGGACATATGACAAAATGTTTTAGTGAATTAACATATCTTTTTAATATGATGGTTATTATTATATGGCTTAATTATAAGACCAATGCTATTGACTTTCATAGACTAGGACAGACTGTGTACAGTGTATCTTGATTTACTTTTGTGCTTTAAAGCTAATTTTACTTGTACCCCTTAGTTCACATCCTGTGATATGGGAATGGGAGGCAATTAATACCATTCTGAAGTGCAAATTATCAAAGAATTATAAACAACCAGTTAAGAGCCAAAAAATAAAATAAACCTTATTCTAATTGGAACCTTTTGAAAAGCACTTCCGTAAGTTTTTCTTCTGTGTATAAAAGATTTTCCCGTGCCAAAGATAGTTTAGTAAACAGCACTAATTTGAATGCTATTCTGTCTCACTCTAGTTGCAGCTGTGTATATCAATTTTAATACACACAGTTGACAAAATGTGAAAATTATACATATTGAAATTCTCCAGACTGTCTACAAATATCTCAAGCAGAGCAAATTATTTGGTTTCAACCACCTAAGGGAGATGAAACACTTGAACTAATAAAGCTGACTTTAATCTGATTAATAGTTAGACTAATAAACACAAATGTGCTGGCTCAACCTAATACAATTCATATTCCATTTGGCCATAGTTTTATTGAAGCATCAGACAACTTGTGTGCTGTACATGGGTTAATGGGAAAAAATATATATCTGCTGCAATATTTAAATGGGATGCTTCATTTGTGCTTCTAGGCAAATCACTTTCAATATTTTTGGAGCTAAAGAAATTTTTTTTACACATTGACTGCTAAATAAGACTTAACTTGTATTAGGTGATGTGTAGACACCTACGAGTTATCTCAAAAACCTTCTTTGGAGCTGTAGTGCCAAATACGAGTATGGGTAACACATGTATATAGAATATAGTGGGTGTCTGAAATATCAGCTTATTGAACAGAGTATTTCACTTTCAGGTAGTTTTTTTCTTATTCGCCATATTTTGGATAGCATTTATTTTTCCCAAAAATAATTTACATATGTAAAACAGCTGTCTGAATATTTCTCACCGATTAGCTTGTCATTACTTTAAAGTTCAAATGTAAACTGCAAAGTTAATGCATTTTGCAAGATATAACTTGTTAGATACAGGTGAGTTAATTTGCTGATGGTGTGCACAAAGAATTTTCTGTTCAATGTATCAACTACATGGTAACTGAAATAGTTTGTTTTTATTTTGTAAGAAAATGGATTTTTATCGTACGTTTTGCACAATATCAAAATGCATTTAATTAGTATATTAGACAAACTCCCTTAATTTACACTGCCGTCACGAACAAATGCACCTATTTTCACTGTGGCAATCAACATGTTAAACCTATTAATCATAATGCTCTTATTAACAGCAGAAAAACAGAAAACCACAAAAGGGATAGCAGTCTGACAATTGGTCAGCAAATGGAGGAGACTGAAGAACAGTGGGTATATAGATATTCTGCCCAAGATGGAAAGAAGGTTGAGAAAATATTTTTTCTTTAAAAAAATAAATGAATAATAAAGCCAGACCCGAGATCTAACAGTTCAGCTGGATTGACGATTAAGGTGCGCCCACCTGCATTTTATGATCAAACTTCCCGGCTACAAAAACAAGCTGGAAAATACAAGAGACGTTCAAAAAGTTTCCTCACTTTTTTATATTTTCATTGAAAATGTTGAAGGCAGGAGCAGTAGTAATTGGACATTAAGAAGTTGGTACAATGCTGGGAAAATTGCATCGGAAATAAAGGTGACTATGTAGAAACGTGATGTCATTTGTTTTTGAAATTCTTAATGGAGTTAAATAAAAGTGCAGAAACTTTTTGAATGTTCCTTGTAAATCAATAAATAAAAAGATCAGGAAAGGAAACATACTCAGAAAGAATCATGCAAAGTTCATGTCACCAAAACAAAAACAATATAATAAAAAAAATCAAAGTCGAAAGTTGAAACCCAAGTTCTACTACCAGGAACCCCCAACCAAAGAAAATCACACACCAAGTCTTAAGGTGATATCTAATCTTAGATGACCAGGAAGTTAGTGGTTCTAACCTTTATATAGTTGGCCTCATGTTACCACAGGTCACTACCTCCAATTATCCAACCATTCTAGCAACAACTTAAAAAGAACCTACAAAATGGTGGTGTCCCAAAAGGGATCAAAAATGGCATTGGAAAAGATTTAGTTTTATCTACGTTAAACCATAATTCAACCTAATAATAAATGGTAAAAATGGAATCTGCAACCTAAAAATATATAATTATGTGAAGAGCAATAAGACAAAATGATAACATAAGGAAAAAATAAAATTCAAAACTAATTCATAATAATAGAAGAAAGGAAGGTGTCACCAGGCAAAACACCCCCAACTCCTAATAAACTAAAGTACTCTGAGACATCTATCTAAATTGTAGAGCTAGATAAGTTGTTTATCCACAGTCTCGAGTGTTGAAAGACCGATATTTTATAAAAAGATGATCACATGGGGCCAAAGAGGCATTCAGAGATCACCAGCACAAAGCCATCAGTAGTTCTGCAGCAATAGTCACAAGGACAATCGCCATTAGAAAAAGTGTGAAGAAATCCAGAAAAGAAGAGTCTGCGGTGGCAGAGGAACATGCATAGGAAAAATTGAAGGGAGAGATTTGGTTGTACAGGAGAAGCAGTTGGACACATCTACAGTATATAATATAATAAAGAAAAGATAAAGCACGTCAGGAGCCAAACTCACTAAGCTGCACTTGAAGGGGTTGAATATGATCAATATATGAGGGGCAGTCAAAAAGTGATATAGCGGGAGAGTGAGAGATTAGGCTATGCACACATTGTTGTAGAAGAGAGTGCAGCATGTCTGTGAGTTTGTGACATTTGAATTTTAAATGAATTTTACTTGTCCATTAAATATTACTCTTCTGTAAGGAGCAAATGTCTCCTGAATACGCTGATGGAATCTCATAACGGCAAATGTCAAAAACCTAACAAAGTGTTTTTTGACAAAGTTGATTTTCAAAGGTGCGTTGTTGTAAAAGCAGTTTTAAAGAGTTTATGTAAATGTAAATATCCTTGATTATTTTGTCATTCACCAGTTCATATGGAAATTACCTAATAATGTTTGATTTATTTACTTTTGGTTTTGAGGAGTGTTTACTTTTTAGTTAATAGGCAGAAACTTTAACTGAATAAATTTAATATGTGCACATTGTAAGATAAATTGGATTATTTCACGATGATCAAATCATTGTTTATAAACTCTAACCTGAAATCCCAAAATTAAATCCTCCCATTTGATGTTACCCCTATCTTCCACACATAAAATTAAATCTCAGAACTGTTATGTTTTTTAATGTATTTTTTTTTTCTAAATTAAAAGTAAAGATCTTTTTAGGCTTTCTAATTTTTAGTTCTTTATCAAAAACCATGTATTCATACATTAAAAATAATGTAAAAACAGTCCATTAAATAAACATAACATGTACATGAGAATAATTAAAACACACACAAAGATAATCTGTAATACCTTATTAGACCCTCAACAAATATGATATTGGGGGTAAGGTGCAAAGAAACATTACCTTTGGTTTTATCTAATAAGAATTCAACACCTAACAATTTAGCACCAAAAAAAATATCTGGTATTTCAAAACATTTCAATTCCTAGGAGTTGTATGGCAAGCAATAGGGTTGAGAATCTATGGTCTAGCTTCCATATAAACAGAAAGTGAGCTATACTTGATAATATCTTCAGTGAGTTCAGGGGACGAATGATCCATGCTGCAATGTTCAAGTTAGCCATATGCATGAAGAAACAAAAATGAGCAAAGAGAAGAGGCAAGAAATAGAGAACAAGGAGGTAACATCTCTTGCTCACTCCAACTGCATTACATGGTTGCTTTCTGTTCACATCCTATTTTACAACCTCTCAGGATTCCCACCCTCAAGTGAAAAAAAGCCTGGAAAGAAAAAAAAGCCTATACTCTAGCCACTAAATGCACCTTCAACATAAAAACATTGGCAAACATACCAATCAAGTGGTGTGATTGTCCTGATAAGACGACTCATGATAATGATGAATATGGACAATTCTCTCCTAAACATTCTACCAGTAACATCCACACTGACCACAAAAACCAGACATGGTATCTGAATGTGCATAAACTCAACATTATACTGGGAGACTCAAATTTAGCTAATTTCTGCAATCCACATTTACAAATTGATGGCTATCCTGGGGCTACACTTTATCATTTGTATTTTTTACTCTTTCTTATTAGTACAAAAACTTACTTTTCCTATTGGCATCAATTATTGTGCAAATTTAGAACAACTTAAAACCATATGTAAACAATTTAACATGGTATTAGATTAATCATATAAGGGGTTTCTGTCATACTAAATCTTCATACCTATTCTTAATTATTTTACTAGATTTAATGAAAATATACAACAAAGGGTAATTGAAACAAATGGCACTTACATCATTGGCTAATTGCTTAGAATAAATTGACCAAAACTCTTTTGAAATACTTTCAGCCAGTCCAATACATTCTGATGAATTTACATTTACAGAAACTTCAATATGGATTCCAACTAAATCTCACATCAGTCATCCAATTTTGGACCTGAATAAAAATGATTTGGAGACTTTAAACCATTTAAGATATTTTATTACAAACAATTTAAAACCATTTTTCACAGCAGGCACACTTATCATTAGTACAATTGCAAAGAAATCATAACGTAGTCATACTGGAGGTTTTTTTTTTTATAATTCATTTGGAAGACATACTAAAATTAGCAAGATGCAAGGTGCGGAGAATGATCAAGAAAATGAAAGCAATCAGTAGAAGCATGGTTGAATCAGGTACAGTGGAAGTTACAAACAAATAGAAGGCCATGTTATTAGCCAGACCATTTTTTACATTTCAGAGTACAGTTAATTTAAGTATCAAGGCTATGCATTGAAGAGAAAGGGTGTTATGAGAAAACACCTAGAGGTGTTGGAAGTGAGGCATGATTGTGATAGTGTTGCTAGATAGATAGAGGACAGAGCCGACTATACTTCCTTAGAAGGCTGGCGTCCTTCAACATCTGCAATAAGATGCTGCAGATGTTCTATCAGACAGTTGTGGCGAGTGCCCTCTTCTACACAGTGGTGTGCTGGGGAGGCAGCATAAAGAAGAAGGACGCCTCACGCCTGGACAAACTGGTGAGGAAGGCAGGCTCTATTGTAGGCATGGAGCTGGACAGTTTGACATCTGTGGCGGAGCGACGGGCGCCGAGCAGGCTCCTATCAATAATGGAGAATCCACTGCATCCACTGAACAGTATCATCTCCAGACAGAGGAGCAGCTTCAGCGACAGACTGCTGTCACTGTCCTGCTCCACTGACAGACTGAGGAGATTGTTCCTCCCCCACACTATGCGACTCTTCGATACCACCCGGGGGGGGGGGGGGGGGGGGGGGGGGGTAAACGTTAACATTATACAAAGTTATTGTCTGTTTTTACCTGTATTTTTATCACTCTTTAATTTAATATTGTTTTTTTTTATCAGTATGCTGCTGCTGGAGTATGTGAATTTCCCCTTGGGATTAATAAAGTATCTATCTATCTATCTATCTATCTATCTATCTATCTATCTATCTATCTATCTATCTATCTATCTATCTATCTATCTATCTATCTATCTATCTATCTATCTATCTATCTATCTAGAATAGTGGACTTTACTATATTTGAAGTTAAAAAGGCTTTCAGTAATTCATGTCTGTCTTCTTGCATTTTCGATCATTTAACAGCTAAATCTCTTGAGATTTTGTTAGAGGATAGGCTGTTTACCTTTTGCAACACAGCTATCACATACAGCACCATCAGCAAGTCATCTGCCAGCACTACTTTGTCCCAAAATAAATGAATCATGGGTTGACCCTTGCCACTAAGCCATGACATTTGTCATTCTCCTCTTGGCATTACAGATGATTTGTACATTAAAGGAACGTAACTACTTATGGTAAACAAAAGCAGTTTCATTCTCATTAGGTGCTCTTATTGCAATATGAACGCAGTGTGGTGGATTGCCGGCTTCTTTCTCCGGCCCTCACCCCCAGGCTGCCAGGAGGAGCTCTCCCAGCAGCGTGGACATGCCCCGAGTTCCAACAGGGCCTCATGGACTATGTAGTTTTTATACACAGCCCTGCTGGATACCTTGGGGGCCACCAGGCGTCGCTGTAGGGGGGCTCGTAGGCTCGCATGTGCCCTATAACCCGGGGGTACGTCACGGTCACGTGACAGGAAGAAACGATGTGCTCCCGGGTTGAAGAAAAGGACTGTTTACCCTGAGCCGGAAGGGAAAAGGAACTGTGGACTGTTGAATGGGAACACCTCCGGGTCAGGGTGTATAAAAGGACTCTGGGAAGCCCAGTACACTGAGCTGAGCTGGGAGGAAGGGTGGCAAAGTGTCTGGGAGTGTGGAGGATTATTGTTTATTGATTATTGTTATTATTGAGTATTGTGGAGAGGAGGGTGCTTTGTGCACTTATTTATATTAATAAATATTATATTTGGACTTTTACCTGGTGTCTGACGTCTAGTCTGAGGGTTCAAGGGGTCATGGAGACCTCAAACTATCACAGCAGTCAGTTGCCAGGATTATGTTAGGAAAACTAGACGCTGTCTCAAATTAACTTTTTTATGTAGGTACTATACAGAAACTGAATGTGGCACTATGATAGTGCGGAAACTTGACTGATATATTCCTGACCTGTCGTCCAGTTCCATGTGGAAGGAGACTTTTGCCAGAAAGCCAATCATTGTTAAAACCTGAATATGAACAGTTAGAACCCGATTTTGGAGAGTCTGCTTTTCTAATGCTGGGCCCAGCTCAACACATGGTTCCAAGAGAATGGCTCTTGGGATCCTAAATTACATCATTAGACAGTCAGCATCATGGGCAAAAAACTTAAGCCAGACCCTAAAAGATTATTCACTTTGTACAATTAATGACCATTTGCATAGTTTTCAAGCAGTGTCAAACAAGTGATGTTGAATCAAACTACTAGGGTATTATTAGGCTATAGGCGAAGGAGTGAATCACACTTTTTTACTTAGTGTAATTATTCACAACAAGTGATTATACTTGGTTTCTGATCTGGACAAGAGATTATATAAATTAAATAAATAAACGAAAATGTTCTTCAGCGCATATACACCGTATTGGCCCTCTTTAAATAGAACTAAAATAGAATCTATATATCATATTCATCACTTTTGAGGTTTATTGTCTTTTTCATATTATTACACATTATAATAACTGCTTAGTGATATGAATTATTATGCACGTAAATGGTTATTTAGCCATATTGGATGCATTTCCTTAATTTATCAAAGGTGTCATCATTTCCCATATTCTCCAAAATGTTGTGTACCGATTAGAGTTGCCATAAATATAATCAAGTTCTCCCATCAAGTTTTCTTTTAAAAATCCTCACATTTGAGTGGCAAATTGCATACTGACATTTCGGGCCTCTCTTTGTGTGTACACAGATTTTATTAATCCATGCAAAATAAATTTACAATAATGCTTAAGTCCTTTAGACTTGGATTTCACCATCTTGGCCAGCAAAAAAAGTAGCATCAAAAGTATGATTGACACAGAGATAAAGTTTTTTATTGTAAAATAGAACAGCTACAAAAAGATTAAAACACCAATTGTTTATCAACTGGCATCAATTGGTTCTGTTAATGTTTTGCAGCATTTTGGCTAAGTTAGAATAATTTAGAAGAGCCTGGTACTGTTATGATTTTCCCAGCTCACAAAATTGTTTGTAGAACTTCATCTAACCTAACATGGAGCTGCCTGATCTCCATTTTACTGCTGTCTGATGCAGTTCTTTATTTTTTATGCATATCACAATGGATTCATTATACCAGTGTTATATTTTATTATTAACATACAGTATACATTAGATATGTTAAATAATTAAATGTGGTCAGATTTGCGGAACATTTTTAATTTGTTTGCAGGACTTGTTTTAAAGGCAGATTTTTTGTTCATTGCTTGGCGTTATTTTGGACAAAAAATGGAGAATCTGTGTCACTCTTTGTTTGTTTTTCTTTTGCTAATGGAAAGACAAATTGAACAAACCATAACAAAATAGGAGAAATAAAATAACACCTTTTTATTAATTTTTTAGTAAAAGGATTTAGAGCTCTAAATTGTGTAAACGCTTCAGAAATACATCTAGAGTAAGTGATATTTTGCTTTCTTCAGCACAGTATGTGGGTGCTAATTTTTAGGTGCCTTTACATATATTGTGAAAAGCACCTACTGTGATAGTCATGTCTGTTCCTAGTGAATCAGCTTTGTTGAAATTTGGCACACTTGTCAAGGGTGTCCTTTGTCTCCATTACTGTAAATCTTGGCCATCATGCCACTGGCCACCTTAATTAGGACAGACTCTTGTGTAAAAGGATTAAAACATGAAAAACTGGAGGAAAAAGTAACATTATATGCTGATGATGCCTTGTTTTTCCTCAGTGTTAATTTTGTTGATAGAAACTAAGATGAAAAATACTCATCAATAACATTTTTTCTTTGAAGAAAACAGGACAAAAACTAAATAAAAATGTGCCTTTAGTGATGAAAACTAAGATGAATGCTTTTACAATTATTGTTGATGAAAACTATAAACAAAATGAAAATGTTACAAACAGACAGCTAGACAATGAGCAGTGTGAACTAAACAAAACTAACAATAATTAAATGACTAAAATGTTCCTAAAACTAAAACTAAATCAAAATGTATTGTCAAACTTAAAACTGCTTTTCCTGGGTGACACAAACACTTCCTTAAATATAGTTATGAAGATAATCTCAAGCTTTTGAAAAGTTCTCAGGTTTAAAAATAGATTGGGATAAGACAGAATTAATGCCAGTAGATCCATTGTGTTTGCCTTGGATGGGAAGCTCAAGGCAACTTAAATGTTAACAGCAATTTTAATATTTGGGCATATTCATTTCAAAACATAAAGGAACAAGAACAGTCAAATATCACTCCATTACTGACCAAAATGAAAGCCAAAATATTTCCTTGCTGTAAGCTGTAATCGACAGAGGTGGTGTGTATTAAATAATTTTAAAAAATGAGTCTTTTCCAGGATTTGATTTAGTAAAAAGATAATTCTAGACTTAAACTAGAAACACTTAAGAAGTGAAGAAAAACTCAAGGGGACTGGCTCTGCCAAACTCTTGGGTATATTGTTTGGCTGCTTAGTCCCAGCATCTGGTAAGATGTCAGTGTGTAAATCCCAAAAATTCAACTATGAAAAATTTATAGCAAGATACAGGATGTCACAATATTCTGGAAGTCCTGGAAGCAGTAAAATTTGATAAATCCAAAATATAATTTTTAACTTATCAGCTGTTACAAAAATTATGATTTAAAATAGTAAAAATCAAGTAGTCACTGGATTTACTCCACTTTGGGACAATAAGCTGTTACCAGACTTGCTGGGCTGGGTGCATAGATTGCTCAATAGAGTTCATAAAAAATTTAGCAATCATGTTCTAAAATCTTTTCAGGATTTACAACAAGCGCATACTTTTTCCAGAATAATGTTCTATACATATGTACAGCTGTGGCACATACTCCAAGTACAGTTGTGATGCCACCGTGGAGACTAGGGGTGTACAGAGCTGCTCTTACCTGACATAGGCAGGCAGAGATACAGGCTTTTATGTCACAACAATCATTTTATTAATCTTCTCCTTGGGAACCAGTCCACTCTGTTCTCAGTCTAACAGCATAGTTCTTTTAAACATTACCAAACACCACGAGGTCATCTTCTTCTTCTTCATCTTCTTCTTCTTCTTCTTTTTCTTCTTTTCACCTGCACAGCCCAATAAGCTGCATCTTCTTCCTCCCGACTCTCGCTCCAGATTAACAGTGGCTGGCGCCCTTTAAATAGGTCCTGGAAGTGTCCCAGGTGATTCATCAGCATCATTCCCAGTTGTGATGGAGATCCTTTACTGTACTCTTCAACTCCTTCTGGCAGCCCCCATGGGAACCAACAGGGCTGCATTAAAGTCTCACTCCCATTCTGTGCTGAAGGAACCTGTGGTAATACAACTGCCCAGGAGAGCTGTCCTCCAATATCCCAGGGGAGGTAACACCTCACAAGTGCTCCAGCTAAATATATTATGGATCCTATGTATATTGAGATATCTAGGAGACTTAGATTTAGATGAATACAGTATGTACATGCAGCACCAACTAGAGCATTTTTTCAAGCAAGGAAACAGTGTCGAGATGCAGCTCCTCTTTACCATCTATATTTAATGATTGGCTTAACTCTATGATTTTAAATTTAAAAATGGAGCAATTGTTTTTTCAACATGGAGTGTGCAGCAAAGTTTGAGCATATATGAACAAGAGAGTTGGATACTTCAGTCTTAGGACCTTTAAAAATGTTAGAATTTAGACTTTTTGGGACATAGATGTTATCCCATGTTTCTGTTTTTCTCCTAGCCATTCTAATTTTGTGTTAACCAGTGATGAGAATCCTATATGTACATTTTGTACAGTAATACACAAAAAATACATGCTGACTGTGGTCATTATGGAGCTGAAAGGTCAGAGCGTTGTAATCCAGCACTCGTATTATCTCTTGTAAAGAAGAAAATGTATGCTCTTTCCTTTTGAATTTATTCTGATATTCCAATACATGGACAATAGAGACTTACTGTAACATTATGTTTATTGAATTTCATCTTAACATTTACAGTATATTCAGGAATGAGGAATGTAAGATGTCATCAGGTAACTACTCATTGGGGGTCTGTGTAAAGCTTAGTTAAACTTATGCACAAGGAGATTATGCACAAGGAGAATATATACTGTATACTTCGGATGTGATGGATGGGAAAATTAAACTTTCCTTTTTTTCTCTTGTTTTTGGTTGTTAAAATTTAAAACAATAAATAAAATCTAATTTAAAATATTGGCATATTTGTTTTTTGAGGAAATTTGTTGGGACAGTTCAATTTTTGTTGTGCTATCATGAATATAGCATGCTGAACACATTTTTGAAATTTCAAAATATTATATTGAAAGCACAAGTGAGAAACAACTTAAACTATGAATTAGTTTACTGTTTCAAGTTTACCTAGACAGCTGTTACAAAAACTTATATATTTTATATATTTTTAATTTTACTTATTCAGTAGCAACTTTTGATAGCAAAAAAGTTAAATACTTTCAGTCATGCACACTTAAGCAAGTACACTTCTCTTCAGGACAGTTGATGGGATATGGTCAGATTGAATGACCAAGTATTAATATATAGAACAGTTATGATGTTAGATGTTTATTTGTTCAATTCACTAATAATATTTCTTAATTCAATATGGTAATAACAATATTGTTTATTTATTCAAAACATCTGACCACCAAGGTGTATGCGAAAACCAACAAATTCCTAATACAAGAAATTGTATAAGGCGAAATAAAGAACAAAAAAAAAAAAGTACCATTCTCTTGCTGTACCAGAATGCAGGGAAGGTCTTGTTACACACTAACAGCCATGGCTTCTGCATCCACACCATCTCACATTTGTCACTGTGGCTGCACAGTACTTTGGACGAACATCAATCGCAGCAGCTCACTTCTCCAGCACTTTGAAATCAAGACACTTAAGTAACATTATACTAATTCACTAAAAGTAAAAAATGCAAGCAATTTAACTGTCAGGAGTAATTTGTGACAGATGGGTATCTGCAAGAATGAAAGGACGGTAGTGAGACCAACTATGTTATATGGGCTGGAGATGATGGATGGCACTGACCAGAAAGCAAGAGACAGAGCTGGAGGTGTCAGAGTTAAAGATGCTAAGATTTGCGTTGAGTTTGACGAGGATGGATAGGATTAGAAATGAGTACATTAGAGGGTCAACTCAGGTTGGATGGTTGGGAGACAAAGTCAGAGAGGTTGAGAGTGCGTGGGTTTGGACATGTGCAGAGGAGAGTTGCTAGGCATATTGGGAGAAGGATGTTAACAGTAGAATTATCAAAGCCTGCGAAAAAACTTGTAATCCTGGCCCACCTTAAATCCCTTCACACCTCTCTGTCAGCGTCCTTTGTTTTGTAAATGTGTCAATTAGCACAAGCAGCCTACTATCCAATCCCCCCACCCACCACCACAGTTCAATTTTCAAACAAGTTTCTCAGTGCTCAGTGTTTATGTTGGAGTGAATTGCCTAGAGCTGTATAAGGCAAATAATATATTGTTTTTTGGAATACATGCATTTTATTTGTGTTCCGTGTCTACAACAATCTATGTAAACACATTGTTAAAACAGAAACGTTTTTCATGTTTTAGTAATAACTGACAAAATGTAGACATGAAGTGCATAATGTGTGAAGCCTGAAGTCCAAATATCAAATAAGCACTTTCACAAAAGGTACAAGTATAACAAAAAAGTGCACTTTTATTCAAGAATATAACTGCAGAAAAAGATCCCGCGTTAGGGTACGACATTGACACACCTTTAATACAAACACTGTGGTGGTGCAGCGGTAAGAACTGCTCTTTTTCTTACTATTATAGAATAAAAACATACATTTGATTTGAGTCTATAACCGCCGGTGTAAATTTATGGTACTTGTAAAGGTTAGCATTTTTTTTTTCAGTTTTATTCTCCCCGTCACGTTCACCCTCCTCCCGATCTGACACTGCTGTTTTCACATAAAGACATGCTATAACAGAGGTGAACTGAGTTGATGATGAGGGTTCTACATCGGGGAAAGAATGCATGTGGCACTTTTACTGTCACTGTACTTTGTATATAAAAGCCAGATCGAATGTTAATTACCTATTTACCTTGATTCATTTACTTATTTTCCTACAGCGTAAAGTCACAAGTAGACTGCAGAGCTTCCTGTGTTTGATTGACACAGGCATGCTGAAAGATACATGTGTAATGCCACTAAAAGTGTATGCTGACACTTCAGTCCTCAAGCAATGGTACTAGAATGCAGTTAAACTTCTTTTTTGGGCACATACACCGTCCAGATCTAAAAACTAGCGTGGAGAGTCGCTTGCGTACTGAAGAGTCTATAGCTGTAGACTTCAGTCTTCACACATTATACACTTCATGTCAAAATTTTGTCTCTAGTACTAAAACATGAAAAAAGTTTTCAATATTTCTGTCATTCTACACTTACAAAGATCTTTGTAGACACGGAACACACATGAAATACATGTGTTCCAAATAACAATATATTATTTACACTATACAGCAGCTCCCGATACCCCACTCCCAGATAAACAAGGCTTAAGCTGGGGGAGCTTTTTGCGGTGATGGGGGGGTAGGGGCTTACTGCTTGCTGCTTGGGCTTATCGACACATTTACAATACAAAAGACGCTGATGGAGAGGTGCAAACAGATTTAAGGTGGGCCATGTTTGCGAGTTTTTTTGTAGGCTTTGGTAATTCTAGTGTTAAAGACTCCACATTTACATTTTGAGTTTGTGGATTTATAGCATTCTGTGTATTTTGGCCACTTGAAAAAACTCCTAATGATCTGGTGGCCACAAAAAAGATAAAACATGCCTTTATTTTTAGTGGTATAGTAGATTTTCACAGACCTTAAAATAACTGTTACACCACACCATTAGAAAGGACATGTTAGCTGTAATCATGGGTTGTGCATGTATGTATGTATATATATATATATATATATATATATATATATATATATATATATATATATATATATATATATATATATATATATATATAGTATAGTTTTGGGATATTGATCTGGTCAGTTAAGTAGCAGAGGGGGCTGTTAATCAGTTTCAGCTGCCTTGGTGTTAATGAAATTAACAACAGGTGCACTAGAGGGGCAACAATGAGACGACCCCCAAAACAGGAATGGTATAACAGGTGGAGGCCACTGACATTTTTCCCTCCTCATCTTTTCTGTTTTTTCACTAGTTTTGCATTTGGCTACGGTCAGTGTCACTACTGGTAGCATGAGGCATACCTGGACCCTACAGATGTTGCACAGGTACTCCAACTTCTCCAGGATGGCACATCAATACGTACCATTGCCAGAAGGTTTGCTGTGTCTCCCAGCACAGTCTCAAGGGCATGGAGGAGATTCCAGAAGACAGGCAGTTACTCTAGGAGAGCTGGACAGGGCCGTAGGAGGTCCTTAACCCATCAGCAGGACTGGTATCTGCTCCTTTGGGCAAGGAGGAACAGGATGAGCACTGCCAGATCCCTACAAAATGACCTCCAGCAGGCCACTGGTGTGAATGTCTCTGACCAAACAATCAGAAACAGACTTCATGAGGTTGGCCTGAGGGTCCGACATCCTCTAGTGGGCCCTGTGCTCACTGCCCAGCACCATGGAGATCGATTGGCATTTGCCATAGAATACCAGAATTGGCAGGTCCACCACTGCTGCCCTGTGCTTTTCACAGATGAGAGCAGGTTCATCCTGAGCACATGTGACAGACATGAAAGAGTCTGGAGAAGCCGTGGAGAATGTTATGCTGCCTGTAACATCGTTCAGCATGACCGGTTTGGTGGTGGGTCAGTGATGGTCTGGGGAGGTGTATCCATGGAGGGACGCACATACCTCTATAGGCTAGACAATGGCACCTTGACTGCCATTAGGTATTGTGATGAAATCCTTGGACTCATTGTCAGACCCTATGCTGGTGCAGTGGATCCTGGGTTCCTCCTGGTGCACGACAGTGCCCGGCCTCATGTAGTAAGAGTATGCAGGCAGTTGCTGGAGAATGAAGAAATTGAAACCTTTGACTGGTCCCCATGCTCGCCTGACCTAAATCCAATAGAACATCTCTGGGACATTATGTTTTGGTCCATCTGACGCTGCCAGGTTACACCTCAGACTGTCCAGGAGCTCAGTAATTCCCTGGTCCAGGTCTGGGAGGAGATCCCCCAGGACATTAGGAGGCATGCATACAAGCACATGGGGGCCATACAAACTACTGAGTACAATTTGGAGTTGCTGCAATGAAATTTTGGCAAAATGGATTAGCCTGTCGCATCATTTTTTCACTTTGAATTTCGGGGTTTCTTTGAATTCAGCCTTTTGTAGGTTGATAATTTTCATTTCCATCAAACGATGTGGCATCCTTTCGTTCATAACAAATTACCCAGTCCATATCAGTATAGATATCCAGCATGATTTTTTCCAATTGTGTTGTGTTTTCAAAGTGTTCCTTTAATTTTTTTGATCAGTTTATATATATATATATATATATATATATATATATATATATATATATATATATAAATAAATATATATATATAATATAAATATTGCTAATTTACCAAAAGTACTTTTCATAGAAGTAGAATGATGCGCTTTGGGATTTTTTTTAATTCACTGCATAATCATATAATTTGAAATGGTTTCAATTCATTTAATTACACAGTTTAGAAAAAATCTTTAATTTTTAAAGCTGAGAGCAGCCAAAACATGAAGATCTGTTTACAGTAACCTTCATTAGCTTTAAAATTACATGAATTTCTCTACCTTTGTAGAAAGACAAAAATTAATACTTTTTTTTTGTTTGAATGCCAGAAAGATAAATTCCTCTTTCACCTTCCCTTTACTAATTTAATATTAATACTGTTTACTTGATTTGTTTATTTTTTTCTCATTTAGCATTCTAGTCACTTATCTATATCCTTTAATTTCCTGAACTTATAGTTTTTAAATTATTCTACTTTCCCTGAATTATTTTAAAATTTAATTGATGTTTTAATTTGTATGTACTTACAGCTACATTTATAAAGGTTTACAAACTTTTTTATATAGCACCTTTCCACAGTGAACATCGAAGAGGCTTATACAGATACATATACTTAAATTATTAAGATACAGTTGGGTCACTGGAGGGGATTGAATCAATAAAATAACTATGTGGATTTCAGTGAAATATATAGACTAGCCACTAGGCTACACTGCACACATAGAAATACCTTTACTCTATATACATCTAGACGTAAATAATCATTGTCCTAACATGAAGCCAACACCTATTGTATATTACAGAAATAGAAAAGACAACTTCTTTTACTGTATGCTACTAGTTAATTTGAAATGACATAGGACAATGATTCCTTGGCTGAATCATAATTAATAGTGTTACTCAGTGTATTTTTTTATTTTTGTTTAAATTTGTATTACTGTACAACTATGCATACAAAGGGCTACTATTCGATTAAAGAAATTAATCACAATTAATCTCACAATTGACATTTTTAGTTGAAATTAACTGCATATTAATCACAATTTACAATATTCCTCTGGGAGTCGCAGTCAGGGCAGCTGATAGAACGGTTCTTATGGATGACACTGCTGTTGTGTCCTGCTGAGCTGGCTATTTTGAGCAGCTGTTTAAAGCTGATCTCCTGCTAGGATGTTGGATACCTCTGGGTCTACTGTTCTTGAGGCTGATCCCAATCTCAATGACATTGCACAGGTGGTGAACCAGCTAAGGGTAGGGAAGGCTGCAGGAATCTGTAGTTTCTATGGTGAACCTCCCCAGGCTGGTGGTAAGGCTGTCTTCCTGGCATTGCAAGCAATCTTTTGCTTCCATTTGGGAGATGGGCATCATCCCAACTGACTGGAAAACGGGACTTGTTGTTCCTATCTGGAAAGGGAAGGGTGATCGTCTGGATTGTGGCCACTACAGGGGGATAACACTCAGTGCCAGGTAAGGTCCTTGCTAGGGTTATTCTCAATAGGATCCATGATCACTTGCTCACTTACTAGTGACCAAAGCAGTCTGGATTTACGCCTAAGAAGTTTACCATTGAGAGCATCCTGGCACTAAGGGTTCTTATGGAGCGCAAATGCAAATATCGGCAGAGTTTTTTTGCAGCCTTTGTAGATTTTTGTAAAGCATTTGACTCAGTTGATGGAGCTGCCCTGAGGGACATCCTGAGACTTTGCGGTATCCCCTCAAGGTTGCTGGATATCATGGCCAGCTTGTACATTGGTACTGTGAGTAGTGTGCAGAATGGAGGCAGAACCTTTGCATTTTTCCCAGTTGATTTAGAGGTTTGTCAGGGGTGTGTTCTTGCTCCTACTCAGTTCAGTGCTTGCATGGACGGAGTGTTGGGGAAGGTTGTGGGGTGCAGTGGCTGTGGAGCATCTGTTGCTTGTGAAAGGTTCACTGATTTTGACTTTGCTGACGATGTTGTGATCTTCGTGGAGTCAATAGAGTCTCTGATCAAGGCTCTCGAGGGACTGAGAAAGGAGTCTGAGTGTCTGGGCTTGCGAGTGTCCTGGATAAAAAACAAAATCCAGGCCTTTAATGACCTCTTGGGCACAGCCATCAGCAATGTGTCTGTCTGCAAAGAGAGTGTCGATCATGAGGTTTACTTACCTCGGCAGTGTCATTCATGTCTCTGGTGACTCTTCCTATGAAGTTATTACATGGATTGGGAGAGCATGGAGGGGTCATGAGGTCGCTGGAAAGTGGTGTATGGCGCTCCCGATATCTATGCAAAAGGACGAAGATCAGAGTCTTTAGAGTACTGGTGCTTCCTGTCATGCTAAGATGTTGTGAGACATGGACGCTATCCTGTGACCTGAGATGAACACTCAATTCTTTTGGCACTATGTTTCTTCAGAGAATCCTTGGGTACCGCTGGTTTGAGTTTGTGTCTAATGAACGGTTGCTCAGGGAGTCCCGAATGAGGCACATTACCTGCATTGTAAGGGTGTGTCAGTTATGGCACTTCAGCCATGTGACGAGATTCCCTGAGGGTGGATCCTCATAGTTGAGGACCCAAGAGGCTGGACCAGGCCAAAGGGATTACCATATAACACCTGGCTGTGGCAGACAGATGGTCATTTCCAGAGGGTGGGACTGGACTGTGTGTCTGCCTGGGGGGTTGTCAACCAGGATCCCGAGCTGTTTGACCGTGTGGTAGGTGTGACAACGTGCTGTACCAGTGCATGCTCCCCAACCTGATACATATTGTATTTCCTTCAAGGATATCAATGTCTTTCTATAAAGCAGAAATAAGTCAGTGATTAAATTCTAACAAAAACAGTTTTAATAATTGCTTGCCTATGAATATTAAATTATACCTGTTACTTTATTGACCTGCTTTGTGTAACAGAAGCAACTTCCAATGACCACCAATGCTATAATGGAAAAACTAATACATATTGTTTGGACTGGTGTGTTACAAGACAGTGTGCCAAAAGCAGCTTTTGTTCACATTTAGAACTGTTACAGCTCATGTTGTGCTTAACTGTGTGATACAAACAATTCAACTCTGCAGCTGTTACCTGGAGAGGAGGAGGCATTCATTAGGTTGGAAAAATGTATAGGTTAGGCTTTTATATAGCAAAGAATAAACTGAAAAAACTTGTAAATGTCAACAACAATTGTTAGTTCATACATATATATATATATATATATATATATATATATATATATATATATATATATATATATATATATATATATAGTGATGGAAAGGTAATCGCCATAAGTATCTCTTCTATTTGTGCATATCTACTTTCAGTACTTGTCATTGCAACAGGTGACCAGTGTTCATCTTGTTTCTGGAGAAATACTGCTCCAAGGCAAGACTGTGAGGCATCTGCAGATGTCCTGGATTCCCTTGTTAAATCTCAGAACTTCAGCACTGGTTTATTAATGATAGAGTTTTTTTAAATGTTCTTCTTGTTCACAGACTCCAGGTCATTTCATTTTTTTGTTGAAGCAGAGACCTGAGTGGAGTGGACTTTTCTGACAGTTGAGGTATAAATTTCTTGAAGTATGTGGCCATGCCTAAGAATCTCTAACATCCTCTCTGCAGTTCTTCACAATTACTTTTCTTGGGTCAGATCTCACACCATCGGTATCAGTAGAGACATTATCACTAAAAATTGTGAGTCGAGATACTCCATACTCACATGTTTCCTTGTTTAGTTTTAAATTCACCTTATGAATTATGTCAAGCACTTGTTTGAATCTAGCATCATGCAATAGTGTCATCTGTCATTGTCTCAGTTCCTGGAAGATGTTCAACAATCATGTGTACTGGGTTAATTTTGCAATTAATGTGGCCTGTTTAATGCATTAAATAATATTGTCGAAAATATATTTTTTTTAATGACAAAGCAATAATACAAAAAAGATAAGAGTGTACCTTAAGAATTACATACACATCCAATACCATATTCATATACAACCTTTAAAAATTTTATGAAATACAATTTTCATTTAAAGGATTCACATTTAATATTACGCATTTCACAACGATATGCCACATCTCAATACGTAGCAATGGTGTTCATTTCTTGACTGACATAGGTACAAGCCGGTTGTGGGAGGTTTATGGTAGTCCTGGTGCAATGTGAGGGAAAAGTTAAAAATTACGCTTTCTTTTTTTTTATTTCATGTTTCTGTATGAACATCAATCAAATCAATGTCATATCACATAAGTGCTAAATAAGTTATCTTTGAGCCAAAACCAAAATAAGTCTCTAGTACCACTGTATTTATCTTGCCAGTCTGCCAGCCAGCTTACAGTGCTGATTGCCCTAATATAATGACAAAATTCTATGAAATAAAAGTGTAATGATTGTCCCTATCCATGACTCAAGTTTGCAGTATCTTCGCTAATTTATGCCGTAATGCAACATACCCATCCAAGTAATGCACTGTGTCAGTTTTTAAGTGAGATAACAGCTATGGGGATCTTTTTTAGTGTGCCAGAAGCAAAGGTTTAGATACAGTATTGTTTTCCTGCCATGTTTCTGTGGTGGCAACACTTTTTGTCCCCCAAAAAATCCCAGGGCACAGCAAAATACTATCAACCACTAAATCGTTAAATCTAAATGTATGCTAAACTGCCTGAAGGGGCGGGACAGCGGTTGGACAAAAAAAGCAGCTCCATTCACAGACACAGCACTAATTGAGCACTTTGGACGGATTTCCCAGCTGCTTTGTCCCTTTGCCCACTCATACAGTCAGCTCTCTGTCTGCCTTACTCCACTGACCCTATAGAGCTAAAGTGCTCTATTAGTGCTGTGTCTGCCAAATAGCTTCTCCAGGTAGTCCCATCGTCCTCAGACATGTTTCAACTACCTGTGGAGCGTGTCTGTCTCAGGTCAGGACCCAGGGGCAATACACTGTTATTTCCACGACTCACCAGCTGAAAAACACTTGTGTAGAGTATAATTACCAAGTCGTTAATGGTGATGAGCAATTGCGGATAATATTTGCGGAGTTTTAACACAACTTTTAATGTATGCCCATTTAACACTAGAATTACCAAAGCCTACGAAAAAACTTGTAGATCCGTCCCACCTTAAATCGGTTCGCTACCTCTCCATCAGCGTCTTTTGTCCTGTAAATGTGTCGATAAGCAGCAAGCAGCCTACTATCACATCCCCCCACCGCCGTACAGTTTTCTCAGCTCAAGTCTGTTTACCTGCGTTTCAGTTGCTTAGATAGATAGATAGATAGATAGATAGATAGATAGATAGATAGATAGATAGATAGATAGATAGATAGATAGATAGATAGATAGATAGATAGATAGATAGATAGATAGATAGATAGATAGATAGAGTTGTATAGAGTAAGAAGTCAAGCAAAATTACACCTTTTATAAATACTATATTGTTATTTGGAACACATGCATTTCATGTATGTTCCGCGTCTACAACTATCTATGTAAACACATCATTAAAACAGAAACATTTTTCATGTTTTAGTAATAACTGACAAAATGTAGACATAATGTGTATAATGTGTGAAGCCTGAAGTCCAAATATCAAATAAACACTTTCACAAAAGGTACAAATATAACAGAACAAGTGCGCTTCTATTCAAGAATATAACTGCAGAAAAAGATGTGTTTACATAGATTGTTTTACACATGGAACACACATGTGTTCCAAATAACAATATAGAATTTATAAAAGGTGTCATTTTGCTCACTCTATACAACTCTAAGCAACTAACACGCAGGTAAACAGACTTGAGCTGAGAAAACTGTGTGGTGGTGGGGGGATGTGATAGTAGGCTGCTTGCTGCTTATCGACACATTTACAGGACAAAAGATGCTGATGGAGAGGTGTGAAGTGATTTAAGGTGGGATGGATCTATGAGTTTTTTCGTAGGCTCTGGTAATTATAGTGTTAAGAGATGCTTATCCTTAAATTTCAATTAAATTAAACCAGTCTTCTACGATGCTTTCAAAGTCAACAGTCGTTTCGATCATTTAATTTTTACTTTGACATGTCTGTATCTCATATGCTATGCCAATTTGTTATTTAATACATTGGCCTCATTTTCATGTTGCCTTCTTTTCAACTTGCCTTTTACGTAGGCATTCAAATTCAGGTTGTACAGTATTTGCTCAACTAATATTTTGTTAAAAGTTCAGGTTTAAGGTCATTGTTTAAGCTTAAACTCTGCCATTATTTTTTTGATTTCTTTGTGTTTATTCTACATTAAATTTTTCATTCAGTGTGCATTTATTTCATAATTTATGTATGAATTTTATAATTATATGTTAGATGCGATTAATCATGAATAATTACATACATTTATGTGATTAATTAGTTTTATTAATTGGTTCCCACCTCTAGTACTTGCATCTTATTTGTCCATTTATTTGTTGACAATAGCTAAAGAACTCACCCAGTCAGTTGGCTCATCAACTCTCTTTTGATGACTTCAGTTCCTTCATATGCTTGAGCTGCTCCTTCAGTTTTTTTCTCAATGCAAATGGTAACTTTCAACAGGGATATCCCACACATGTAATATGTTCATCTGTGTATAATCTATGTTCATCAAACAAGCATCCCAGTTCTCTTAACACATCTTGGTACTGTTCAAACAACTATCCTTTCTCCTCTGCAGCACTCACTACAGGTGCTCTCTTCATTTAATTTAGCGTCTTAAATGCAGAAATGCAGGGATGGGTGAACATTTTTATCTTCAATTATTAATGTTGTAAGGAATTGTCTGTCTTTGTAGTTTGTCATAACAAAGCATTTTTCTTTTAAACAAATCATTTGGTCTGTGTAACCTTGTAATTGAATCCTTGCTGGCTGCATTTTAGTTCTATTAGCCAATGTTTTGTAATCTTTCTCCAGGTCCTCCAGGTCCAGGTCTCCTTGATAACTTGTATCAAGTTTAAACCTTATTGTAGTACCATTCATTACTAAAGGCATTATCCATTCATTAATTGCTGAGTAACTATGTTTACTTGCATCTACCACAAATTCTTCTAGGTCTTCTTCATTTACTGCATACACCATTCTGTGCAGATTATCCATCTCACAAAATTTAGCAAAATAATTGTTTTTCCCACATTTCTTACAGATTTCCCCATAAGCAGGACAATCCCTGTATTTGTTTGTTTCCACAACTACCACAACTCTTACGGTCATTCAATTGTTCATTCTGTTGCTTAGCTTGCGGTGTGCCTTCACTCTCACTGTGCAGAGCCCTTGCTTGCATCTTGGTGATTTATGCTGCTGTACAACTGAGCAATGCTTTACCTATCATTAAATCATGTTCTTTTAACAGCCGCTCTCAGTGCACATTATCTCTTAATTCCATGCACAATTCTATCCCTTAATTTACCAAACTCGTGTGTTTTGGTAAGAGTGAGCAGCTCTGTTAAATACTGACTAAAGCTTTCATATTTTTTCTGTATGCTCGCAAAAAATCTTTATCATTCATATGTCACAGTTTTCTTTGGTTTAATGTAATCTTCAAACCTGTGCATAATTTTTTATAAATCCATATTTTCGCCTTCTCCAAACTGAAAGGAATTATAAATACCCAGTGTTTCCTCGCCGATACCGTGTAGGAAAAGAGAAGCTTTTGTCTCACCATCTGTAGCCTCTATTCCATGTACAGTCAAGAAAATAGAAAATCTTTCCTTAAAAATTTTCCAAGAAAATCTTTGCTTAAACTTTTTCTAGTTTTCAGCTAGATCACCTGTCATAAACATTGCTGCTGGTGGACTCATCCGAACGTGTTCCATTTTCTCACAAGTATACTTACAGCTAGCTTCTCAAAGTTCCACTACTTCAAGCTTCTCCAGTGGAGGATAAAAAAAATCCTTTTATGGATACTTCACAGGTTGTGTTAAACACTACACCCTTGTTTCTGACACCATGTTTTGGTCATCCCTTCTGTATGTATTTATTTCAGGGAGCATATAAACTGTTTTGTGTATTTTTTACATTTTTTGTTAATATATAAACAATTACCACATCACCTGTAACAAGACTCTTCTCTATTCTACCTTTCTTTTAGTCCACTTTCAGCTATACAGGTCACATAATTTACTTTATGTTTTGCTATACAATTATATCTTAGAACTTTATGTTTAACACTAACACCACACTCTGCCATTTGATCATATTAAAATATATGCTTGCAGGGTTTGTATAAAACCAAGCTAATAGTAAATCAAAAAGTAAGATAATGAATTTTTCTTAACATAAACCCTAATATTATTATCTCTTTAGCAGAGCAGGAAATAACTCTTGCCATATTTCCAGTATTTTAACCTTATGCAACATCTAAGACTTCAGAATTAGAATTAGAAAGCCTTTATTGTCATTGTACCAGTACAATGAAATTGTAAAAGTTACACCTGTAAACAGTGCAAGTACAACAATGATAAATAATATAAAAAGCCTACATCCTATAACAAATACAGTAAATATCATCCATAAATAAATAAGGGGCGGAAATTATTATCCACTGAAGTAATTATTATATATACTGGAAATAAAAACTATTTGTAAATCTTCTTGTTCTACTTTTAATGCCCTTGCACTGCCTACTGGAGGGCAGTAGTGTGAACAGTGAGTGGCTAGGATGAGAAGGGTTTTCCTGGCTTTGCAAAGGCATTGAAAACTGGAGATGATTTTCTCTGCCGTGGATATTACCCTCTGCAGACCTTTCCTGTCTGCTGCTGTGCAGCCAGCATACTATGTTGAAATACAGTATGCTAAAACACTCGATTGTTGAGCGATGGAAGGTCAACAGCTGAGTCTTTTTGACCACTGCCAGACTGTTTGCTGTCCAGGACAAGTCCTAAGAGATGTAAGTTCCCAGGAACTTAAAGGAGGTGACCCTCTCCACCACCATTGATGTATGTAGAGTGGGGCTGGCTCTGCTCTGTGCCTCCTGAAGTCAATGACTATCTCTTTAGTTTTGCATGTGTTGAGTGAGAGATTGTTCCTGGAGCACCATACTGATGGCTTCTGCACCTTGTCCTTGTATGTTGACTTATTGTCACCAGTTATGAGACCTACCATGGTGGAGTCATCAGCAAAGATGATGATAGCAGACGGTGAACTTGATGATAGTGTTGCTGGAGTAGTTCGATATACAGTCATAAGTGTACAGGGCATAGAGAAGTCAGCCCAGAGGGGAGCTAGTATCAAAAAGTGAGGGTGGAGGAGCTGTGTGGGCCAATTCTAACAGTTTGTGGGCAACCAGAGAGGAAATCCTTTTTCCAAGCCCGGAAGGAGGGGGAAAAGTTAAAATTATGCAGCTTATCAATTAGTATGCTAGGGATGATTGTATTAAACACTTAGCTATAATGAACAAACAGGTCCCTGAGTGTACTAGAAGGCTCATTGCTGTATGGAGGGTTGTATTTATGGCATCTTCCATAATTGATCTATAAGTAAACTGGTGAGGGTTGAAGGTTTGAGGAAGGCTGGCGTTATGTACTGAGCAGTAAGTCTTACAACACATTTCATGACTGTAGATTTCAATGCATTTTGTCTGTAGTCATTATGGTTATTGATGACTGACTTTTTAGGGACAGGGATGATGATAGCTGACTTAAGACAGGTGTGAACAGTGGCCTGCATCAGTAACAGATTAAATATCTTAGTAATGACTCCTGCCAACTGGGCAGCACAAGCTTTAAGTATCATTCCAGGTATGCCGTCTGGTCCAGCAGCTTCTCTCGGATTCATTGTCTTGAGCACCCATGTCATATGAAGTTCCTGAAAAGACAGTATGTTGCAGCTGTGTGTCGGTGGGGGCAGAGTGTCTGTGTGAGACCACTTTGCCTCAAAGAGAGAAAAGAGAAGATTTAGTTCCTCTGCCAATGAGGCATCAGCACATGTGTACTGCTTTTGTAGTTGGTGATTTGTTGTAATCCTTGCCAAACCTGCCATGAGTTACTGTCTGTCAGATAAGCCTCTATCTTGCTCCTATAGGCCATCTTGGCAGTTTTAATGTCTCCCTGCTGGTTTGCTTTGCTGCTCTGTACTGGATTGGCACTCCGGCTACTATAAAAATCCTCACACTGTTCCAGTGTGGTGTTGAGGTGTCAACTGCTGCACTCGGGTCCCAATCCAGATGGTTCGGTGTGTGGTGGGTGCAACAATGTGCTATCAACACATGCTCCCAACCTCTCTCCCTGCTTTGTACTGGGCCCTGTCCCCTGACCTGAAGGCTATATCTCAGGTTCTCAACAGAGACAGAATCTCACTGGTCCTTCATAGTTTTTGGTTGGGGTGGACCCATATGTGTTTATTCACTCTAACCATATAAGTACAGAAATTAATATAGCCTAGTACAGTTCCTCTAAGTGTAATTGTTCAAATATGGCCCATTCTATGTATGCAAAACACTCCTGCAGCTGTGAGAGCGCTCCCTTAGGCCAGGGTTTGATAGTTTTTATGTTTGGCTTGATTTTCTTCCACAGGGGAGTGTATGCTGGGATGAGGAGCACTGAGAGATGGTCAGACATAGCCCAGATGTGGGAAAAGTGGGGTTTTGTAAGCATGCTTTAGATTGGAATAAACATGGTCCAGCATGGTCTTCTCTCTTGTGAAACACTGTACCTATTAAACAAATTTGGGGAGCACTATCTTTAGGCATGCTTGATTAAAATCACTAGCTACAACATGTACTTCATTGGGAAAGCCTGTTGATGTTTGTTGATCATATCATGTTGACAGGTGAGAGCTGAGTTAATGTTAGTGTTAGGAGGGATATAAACTGCAGTAATCATAACTACTGTCAGCTCCCTTGGCAGATGGAAAGGTCTGCATAAAACAGTTATTGCTTCTAAATCAGGGGAGCAGTGTGTGTCTAAAATCTTATTGTTTATAAACCAGTCATTGTTTATATACACGCACCTTTTTTGTTGCTGGAATCTCCATTCCCATTAAAGCTATAGATCGTATGGCTGCCCTGGTGCCTGGGATAAGCAAGTGCAGCCAGGTTTCCGTAATGATCATCACACAACATTCATGAACATAGAAGTTTGCTATCATCAATAAATCCAGAGCATCTAATTTGTGGACAATGGATCTGATGAAGATGCTCGGTATTGGGGGTTTATGCAGCTGCTTCCTTAATCTAACCAGTAGGTCCACCCGGCATCCTTGCTTCTGCTTTCACTCCCAGTGCTGTCTGCACCACCTCTCGGACCCAATAATAATCCAAGGAGCAACCTGGAGGTCTCGCTAAATCCTGATTTATGTTGTGAGTCCACTACTTGTAATGTCCATATGGCATTATATTCCAATATTAAGCAATCCATCTTGCACACCTTGCACATAATACATACACACACATTAATACACCCAAGCACCGAAACAGAGAAACAAGAGCTGCTGCATCCTTGCATGCCACCATTATACTTGACTGATTCATTTTGAGTCCTTCCATCTTTCAGGACAAATTCTTTCACCCGCTTAACTTTAAAATGCACTGACACCATCAAGAATGTGCTTCTTACTTGGAAGAATAAGTCCCATCACACCCACCCCTGTCATCTTGTCAGACGTGGTGATTGTAGCATGCTGTAGCAAACCAGAAGGCCTCTGTGATAAATTTTTATAATCCTGGCAGACTTTACACTGATGAACATAAACCCCAGGAAATTTCATTCAACATTATCAAGGTCTTCATTCTTCCAAGGTAGCCCTCAAAGGGACTATCATGATGACAATTTGACAATTAACAAATTCAGGGACCATTTTTTCTGGAACCGCAAGTTAAAGTTAGACCCTCTCCTATTTTCATAGCATACGCCTATGCAGCACCCCTTGAAGGCTGTCAAACTGGATGTGACCCTGGCATTGTGTGCCAAGGCCCTCACTTGACACACAGGACTGTTATTTTGGGCCCTAGCTATGTCCTGCATGTTGACAGCCCAAAGGCACTTTACAAGAACCACACACACAAACAAGAAGGTACTTCTGGTAAGGTTTGATGACATCTTTGGGCAGTTGAAGACCAAGGAAAAAGCACTCTGGTCCATATATATGGTGAATTTGACACCTCTATTGCTCACACTATGGTGAGGCACTCCTTCACAAAGGCTGAATAATTCATTTCAGCCTCACGCAAGCTTCAGGATTCAACACTTTGTGAGTTAGTTTTGACTAATAAGTGTTTGAGGTATTAAATAAATGGAAAGTAAAACAGTTAACATGACATTATGAATGGTATGAAACATGTATCAAAAATCTTTGAATCCAGGCGATAAAATACTCATTAGCATTCATATGCATGCATGTCATTACTTATTTTTATAGTTTGCTTCTTTCTGGTTGTGATAATGAAGGGTAGATTTGAATTTATCAGAAATGTTTGTACACTTCCTAGAATGTAATCAGTTTAGAGAAGACGAATTTCTCTAAAACCATGTCTGTTTTCACACTGGATAGTCATTATACAGAATATCTAGGTCTAATTTAATTTTTAAGAATGGGCTGGACCACAGTAGTTTTGAGTAAAGGAACTGTATCAGTATAAAATATAAATAAAAATGTTACATGAAATGGTAAAATTACCCTTTTCAACAACCTTTAAGGCAAAATTTGTGAAAGAAGATTTTGTAAAAGGTACATTCTTAATACATACATACATACAGTACATTTTCATGCTAGCTAGAGCTTATTCTAGCACAGGGCTTCCCAACCTTTTTCACTTTGTTTACCCCCTGACAAATTTTTGAAAGCAAATTTACCCCACCCTGTTTTGTTTAGTAATTTAAGTTTATACTTCTACCATTATAAAGTGAACGACAAAAGGGAAATTTTAAGATACTGATTTTAATTTTTTATTTTAATTTCATACAACAATAATAAGAGCACATATTAATGCTATTTCATTTATTTAAAAACCACTAATGATGAGCCTATACTGGTATGCCAGAACAAAACAAACTGTCAATGAAAAATCATTAATTAGTGAGACGCATGTTCTTGCTTTTTACCTACAGTTTTTGATAGTCTTGGCGCAGTTGTTGAAAGAGCAAGTCTCATGTTGTCTTTAGGAACTGATCAACATCAGCTTTTGAAAGAAAAATGTATCCAACGAGTAAATGAAATTTACCTCCTGGATGGCCTGTTCCAAAAACACCTAATGAGATCCTCAAGAGACTGCAAAAACAGTTTTAATATAGCAAGTAAAACCAATCACTTCTGCTTATGATATGTGTAAATAGTAATAATAATACAATAAATAAAACTGTGTAAGGTTAGAAAATCCTGAAATTTCCAATAAAAAATAATGCTGTAGGGCTACTTAATAATACAATTTAAAAGATTTATCTTACATCTCTGGGTTAGTGAAGTTTTTCAATCATTTCTGCTTTCTTTTAAGATAAAGAATGTAATTACTGCAAGAAGGACATGTAGGGAG
Source organism: Erpetoichthys calabaricus (assembly GCF_900747795.2). NCBI lineage: Eukaryota > Metazoa > Chordata > Cladistia > Polypteriformes > Polypteridae > Erpetoichthys > Erpetoichthys calabaricus. The sequence goes on from NC_041399.2 coordinate 142,104,572, forward strand.
ATATTTGTTTTCAGGGCAACATTGTTAAGACTTGGCTCAAACTGATCATTAAAACTAATTACTAAATCCTTGAGTTAAATTAGGGGCTGATCACAACACTGGCTACAAATTTCTTAGTTAAAGTAAAAAAAAACATATATTTATATGCATTCAAATGTTCTTTAAAACATTTTCAGGAGGGTGTAGAAAGACCTGAACCTCACGTATTACACTGTTTAGATCAGGTTTGTTACTTTTGCTGTTAATTTACTAAAAGAATACAAACACTGGAAACACAGAAAATTTTATACAAAAGTAAAGTTACATGTTATTTATTTTCAAAAAGTTTTTTTTCTTTTTCACTACAGCAAAACAGATTCATACTTAGATTCCTTTTATTGTCATTGCACTTAGTACAACAGAATTGCAGCAATCCTAAAGGTGCACTCACATATAATGGACATAATTAAATTATAATACAGTACAAAATAATACAGTACAATAGTATAACTAATTATTGCACTTAGGTATAATGCACATATGAATTGAATGCAGTAATAGAAATAGGGGCGGCATGGTGGCGCAGTGGGTAGCGCTGCTGCCTCGCAGTTGGGAGATCTGGGGACCTGGGTTCGTTTCCCGGGTCCTCCATGCATGGAGTTTGCATGTTCTCCCCGTGTCTGCGTGGGTTTCCTCTGTGTGCTCCGGTTTCCTCCCACAGTCCAAAGACATGCAGGTTAGGTGGATTGGCGATTCTAAATTGGCCCTAGTGTGTGCTTGGTGTGTTTGTGTGTGTCCTGCGGTGGGTTGGCACCCTGCCTGGGATTGGTTCCTGCCTTGTGCCCTGTGTTGGCTGGGATTGGCTCCGGCAGACCCCTGTGTTCGGATTCAGTGGGTTGGAAAATGGATGGATGGATAATAGAAATAGATAAATAATATAACTTACAAAGAATGTAAACATGTAATTGTATTGCAAGAGTGACTGTTGTTATATTGATCATTGTCAATAATTATAAGTGTTTAGTAGTATTCAGTTCTTGTATGGCTCTGGGGTAGAAACTGTTTTTAAATGTTTGTCTGCGATTGGATAGACCTGAACTGCTTCTCAGAAGGAAGTAACTCAGAAAGGTCATGTCCCGGATGGGAGGGGTCTTTCATGATGTTGGTTGTTCTGTTGAGGCAGCGATTGCCGAAGAATTCCTACAAAGAAAAGCAGTGGTAAAAGGATGCCAACAGTTTCTCCTTCATGTTGTTTTTTCTGAGGATCCTCAGGAAGAAGAGTCTCTGCTGTGCCTTCTTGAATGCCACTGTGGTGCTTATGAACCAGGAGAGATCTTCTGCAGCAAGTATACCCAGAAACTTGAAGGCAGGAACTCTTTGAGGTTTGTTTTGTGCCTGTGGAAGTCCATTATAAGTTCTTTTGTTTTGGTAGTTTGCAGTTAGTCTTTGGACCTCAAACCTATATGCTGTCTTCTCTCCTTCCTGAAATGAGCCCAATTACAGTTGTGTCATCTGCAAACTTAATGAGGGTGTTGATTGAATGAAAGGGTACACAGCCATAGGTATAGAACACATATAGAAGAGGGCTCAACACACAGCCTTGTGGCATGCCAGTGTCGAGTTTGAGTATAGAGTAGAAGTAGGGGCCTAATTTAACCATCTCAGGATGGTTAGTCAGAAAATCTTTGATCCAGTGGCAGACAGATTGTGAAAGTCCTAAGCCAGCGTTTTATGACCAGTCTTTCTGGGATAACTATGTTAAAAGCCAAGCTGAAGTTGGGTGATCTGGGGACCTGGGTTCGCTTCCCGGGTCCTCCCTGCGTGGAGTTTGCATGTTCTCCCCGTGTCTGCGTGGGTTTCCTCCGGGCGCTCCGGTTTCCTCCCACAGTCCAAAGACATGCGGGTTAGGTGGATTGGCGATTCTAAATTGGCCCTAGTGGGTGTGTTTGTGTGTGTCCTGTGGTGGGTTGGCACCCTGCCCAGGATTGTTTCCTGCCTTGTGCCCTGTGTTGGCTGGGATTGGCTCCAGCAGACCCCCGTGACCCTGTGTTTGGATTCAGCGGGTTGGAGAATGGATGGATGGATGAACATGATATGTACTGTATTTGTGCATGCACTACTTAGATAGATAGATAGATAGATAGATAGATAGATAGATAGATAGATAGATAGATAGATAGATAGATAGATAGATAGATAGATAGATAGATAGATAGATAGATAGATAGATAGATAGATAGATAGATACTTTATTAATCCCAAGGGGAAATTCACTACTTTATTAATCCCAAGCGGAAATTCACTACTACTTACCTGCATTTGTAAATGTAGATTTAAAATAATTCACAAAATGCACATATTGTGACACAGAACATACTCAGAATCCTAAACCCATTTTATGAATTGGAAAACAAATTAAATTATAGCAGCTTTTATGATTTATGGTGCTTGTTTCCCTTGCAAGGTGTTTCTCCTAATTACCATGTCTTTTCTCCTATCTCACAGCAGATGCAGACAGATTAAAAAGGTAACAGTGGACTTGAAAGATACTCTGCTAAAACTATCTGACCCTTGATTTTTCTTCATTAGTACTCACAAGAATAAAAAAGTTTAATAAACTAACACCTGTGATAATTCACACTTGCTGCTGCTTTCTCTTTCAAGAAGCAAGAACACCCGAATATGCAATGTTAATACATCTCCTGGATAATTCAAGCAAATCACAGGACAAAAAAAGTACATATTTTTGTAGTATAGACATGCACATCAGAACAGGTAATCACCAGAAAGCTAAGCATGTTTGGTCCTGGCTCATACTTGGATGGGAGACCATCTATCCTTTTTTTCCTGAATTAGTTGACTTTACTAGAAAATTGTATAGAAGCCCATTGCGTTAAACCATTTCAGTTTTTAAGTTTTTTTTTTATGGTGAAACTAAACAGGTCAAAATGTATTATCTTAGAACCTTGATTCGCTGCATTAGGCAAGTTTACAATAGTCACATAATTTCTGTTCTGCAGTTTAAGTTGTGTAAAATAACTATTTTAAATTAAACATTCAAAAAATACAAAACAAGTAACAAATATAACATAATTTATCACTACATAAAATCATTTGTTAATAGAAATAATGTCTTTTCTTGTAATTGAATTATAGTATTTTAATTTTGAGAGTACTGTTTTAGATACATTCTGTTTCAACAAAATTGGAAAGGAGGAAATAAAACACTTCAATGTTCCAATATATTTTATTGTATTGTTGACAAAACATTGAAAGGTTATACTTCATGTGTGTTATTGCACCAAAAAAACTAATCAAACAAAACAGAAGTAAAAACAGGCATTAAAAGTTCTTAAAAATTCTGACGTCTTTGAAGAAGGAATAAAATTAACAATATAAGGTATATTCTTGTGAACATCTGAACACAAAAACAATCATTAAACTTATTAGAAACCTTTAAATCTTAAACTTCAGCTCAACTGAGACCTACATACTGTATGCAGTCTAAATTTCATGGTGTAGAACACAAGTGGCTGGACATTTCTGTCTCTCATTAAAACTAAGACAGGTTTTATGTAATACAAAATAACAAGTACCTCTTCAATGTTTCCTTTGTATCATTTATGATAAAGGGAAATTATCAAATTTGTGAAGTTTTAGAGAGGCTTTTGGGCTTAAAGAGGAAACGATAACAATAAAGTGAATACAGAGGCATGAGGTTGTATCGCAAAAAAATAAAATAAAATTGTGAAAAAAAAAACAAAAGCCGCAGTTGCTTCTCACAGTACACTTGGCATGTAATTTTCTTACATTGCAAGCTGCTTTTGCAATATTTGTAACCTGGGTTTTAGTTCATTGTGGGCCAACATGAGAAGTGTGTGTTGGATGAACTGGAATGTGTTCTTCATAGACTTGTGGTAGTCGACATGCAGTGCATATGTAAGTCTAAACAGAATACACATACCTTTTTGGTAGGCCTTGAATGTTGTGCATAACAACTTCTCCCTCAATGATGATCTTCAATGAAGGTGGACTGAGATGGAGAGATGATGAAAGCACAGCAGCTTCGTGCTCAAAGAGGAAGATCCCAATGTCAAAGTGATGGAATGAGTCATCATCAGTATCCTAACAACATAAAAGCATATTTGTGACATTTCAAATTAAATAACCCTCATTAATGTTAAGCAATATAGTCTAGTCACAAGAGGGTCAGGCACATAAGGGAAGTTGTGAATTAGTCATGACTGATGAAGTAGATTAAACAAGCAAATCACCCAAGAGAGGTTGGAAAGAGCTCTGAAAATTTCTCTTGTGTAAATTTTTATACTTTGAGGTTCACAAAAGTACACTTACTCAGCCTCATTATATTGGGATGCTGGGAGATAGGGGAGAATTTGGGGGACTGGAAACCTCACAAATTGCATGGACATATTGTACCAGTGATACATGGATCAATATCTTATTTAACTGTATAAAAATACAGTATGTTCACAGCAATTAACAAAGACTAGAACCTCCAAATAATTGTGAAAATTAAACATGTTTTCATTATGGTGTTCTTAGATACTCTTTGAGAAAATGAGAGGTTTCTTAATTTCTTTGCCGATTTAGTTTCCCGTCATTCAAAGAATCCTAGGGTCTTATTTAATTCAATTAATGCGGCCATTCACCCTCACTCTGCGATGGGATCAAATAGCATTGTTCATTCATGTGACCAGTTTCTATCATTCTTTGTCAGCAAAATTGATACTATCTGCCGTGGCATTGTTCAAACAGGCTACGAACTTTCTACTGCTAATCATGACATTGTCTTAGAATCCTTTGATCTAGTCTCACTTTCACAGCTAAAAAGAACTATTGACACCCTTAAACCAGCCCCCAGTCCTCTGGATATTGTACCACCACGTCTCCTAGTGGAAGCCTTTGATGTGTTGGGCCCACCCTTATTAGCCATCATCAATGATTCTATTAGTTTGGGTGTTGTGCCCTCATTTTTTAAACATGCTGCAGTCCGCCCCTGTCTTAAAAAGGCAGAATTAGACCCTGGAGTTTTAGCTAATTTTCGTCCAATTTCCCAACTGCCATTTCTGGCTAAAATTCTAGAAAGAATTATTTATAATCAATTGGTTGATCACCTTAACTCTAATAATTTATTTGAGATCTACCAATCTGGCTTTAGGTGTTATCATAGTGTTGAAACGGCACTCCTGAAAGTGTTCAATGACATCTCTCTTATTACTGACTCAGGTGATGCGGCAGTCCTTCTCCTCCTTGACCTGTCCGCTGCCTTTGACACTATTGACCATGAAATACTGCTGATGCAGCTTGAACATCTTGTTGGGCTTAAAGGGGCTGCTCTTAACTGGTTCAGGTCATATTTAACTGGTAGACACTTTTCAGTGACTTTTAATTCCTCTTCTTCATCTACTGCTCCTCTTAAATATGGTGTTCCTCAGGGATCCATTTTGGGTCCTATTTTATTCTCCATATACCTTCACCTTATTGGAGCAATTTTTAGGAAATTTAACATTTCTTTTCACTGCTATGCTGATGATACTCAGGTTTATATTCCTGTCTGCAACTCTACAACAATTCAACTCCACAACTGTCTGTCTGAATTAAGATCCTGGATGGCTAATAATTTTCTTGATCTAAATCAAAATAAAACAGAGGTGCTTATAGTGGGTCCATCAGCTAAAGCCCAAATTGTTCTTGGTCTTCTCGGCTCTTTCTCTGTCTTTTCCAAACCTCAAGTCTGCAATCTTGGTGTTACCTTTGACAGTAACCTCTCTTTTGAGAAACAAATAAATTCTGTAGTCAAGAGTTGCTTTTTCCAACTTCGTCTATTAGGTAAGATAAAGCCTTTTTTATCTTCTAGGGATCTTGAGATAGCTACTCATGCGTTTATTTTTTCTCGCCTCGATTACTGCAACTCGCTGTATTCTGGGATTAACAAATCCTTGATACACAGGTTACAGTTGGTACAAAATGCTGCCGCTCACTTTCTGGTTGGGGCAAGAAAGTATGACTCTGTCTCTCCTATTTTAACTTCTTTACACTGGCTGCCTGTCAGTTTTCGAATTGATTTTGAAATCCTGCTGCTAGTTTTTAAATCTTTACATGGGCTTGCTCTTGCCTATTTATCTGAACTGTGTGTTTTACGTCAGCCATCTAGAGTGCTTAGATCTTCTGGTCAGCTGTCTCTGGTTGTCCCTCGTACCAAGTGTAAAACCAAGGGGGACAGGTATTTTGCAGCTGTCGCACCTCGCCTGTGGAACTCTTTACCTCATCATATAAAGGAGTCGTCTGAACTGTTTAAAACAAGATTAAAGACTCATTTCTACTCACTTGCATTCAGTGACCTTCAGTAATACTGATGGCTTCCTCTTTGTGATTATATTACATTACTTCTATTTATTATGTATTTTATTTTATGTTCATATATTTTATTTCTATTTATGTTTTATGTTAATTTGTTCTATTTTTGTAAAGCACTTTGGCCACAGCATTACTATGTTTGTTTAAATATGCTATATAAATAAATTGACATTGACATCTTACAAATCTTGCTTTGTAGAAGTCTGTGCGGTTGTCACCAAGAAGAATAGGAAGCCCTCTGAGAACAAGTGTTTGAACCAGAACCAGGGTAGTCTTTTGGAAAGTAAAATGAAAACACAAGTTTAATTGCTAGAATGACAAGAAATGAATAGTCTATAAGAAAGCTGAACCAAGATAGTGGCACTTTTTTTTTGCATGACCAAGATAGTGGCACTTTTTGTGACATGGTGTCATTACATAGGTTGTGAATAACAATGCAATGCAAGTGTATAATGAATATGGACCAACCCTGGTCTGTTGTGAAGCTGTGTCAACAGCTGCCCAATGTTCCCTCTCTTAGATTGAAATATCTCAATAAGATGAAGACTATGCTGATCAATTCTTTCGTAGAATTCCTGCTTGAGGATCTTGCCCACAATCCTGTGAAACATAAAATATAGAGAAAAACAGAGAAAAATACAGAGTTCAGCACTTTAAGACTAAATACAGTAATACTGAGGCTGGACGCACCAAATATCCCTGTCCACCCCACATTCTCATATCTATTTTAAAGAATAAATGACAAATGGATATCCAGAGACATCAAATAATGACAGAAAGACAGATAAGCAAAAATATTAGCATTTTATCTCTCTTGAACTTACCTGATCTTCTGTGAAAAGAGACAGGCCAGTATTCCCCCACCTTGCTTATTTCAGGTTCACTACCTCTACTCAATGCAAACATCAAGTCCTTCTGTTTAATAAGTTTTCCATTTGGTGTTCACTTCTACATTTCATCAACTAAGTCTTTATGGGAACCCTCATGGCCTGCCTGATCAAATCCCTCCATTACGTTCGGTAAGTAGTTGAGTTTACCTTTCTTTGCCTTTTTGATTTTCTTGTGAATGGGTTCTCCTTCTGCTGAATGCCCTACCTGTTCACCTGCATTTACTACAAAATCATTGCATCCTGATCTTCAATGCTTGGTTCTGTAATTAGCAACTTTATATTTTAGACAATTTTTCACGCCACTACAGTGACAGGTTGGGCTTTGTTCCTGGATACAGGGGTGCTTGCTTATCAGTGCTATTGCAACACTTTCAAATTGAGAATAAATTGGGTATGTTGTGCAGCTAAATCTTTTGATACTTTCAGTTGTATTCTATCCCTAAGATACAGTAGATCTGCCTGCCTAAGTCCAGACATGTGAAAGTGTACCAAATACCTTAATCTTGTCAGGATAGTGCTTAATGAAGTGGTATATTGGATGTAATCTGAAATCAGGGAATGTAGATTGCAACAGTTCTCTGTATTCTGACACTTTGAAAAACAGTACATGTGTTGACTCTTCACTGTGCCTTCCAAAAAGTCATGCAGGATGTTGGGGGGTAACCATATATAACATTAAAGTCCTCCAAACTGTCAGTCAATACACATTCTCCTTTCACACCATATTGGGATCCTGCCATACCTCCTGTACCTGCCTGTTGTGAGAGTCTTTATTTTGGGGTTCAAGAGTACCTGAGCACACCTCTTGTCTTGGATCTCTCACCTTGTTGCCATGTAGAACCTACAGAACCTGTCCACTGAGAAGCTCTCAAAGAATCCTGCAAGTGAATGAGCACCCAAGTTATCAGCAGCCACATATAACACTGTGCCTTTGTTAGATGCTCCCAACTTCTCAACATATAGACTGTGTTGCTCTAAAAAACTAAATCTTGGATAAGACAATGAAGAATTTTAGCATAGCGGTATTCTATTATATCAGGGGCTTTAGATAGATAGATACTTTATTAATCCCAATGGGAAATTCACATTCTTCAGCAGCAGCATACTGATACAATAAATAATACACGGAGCTGCTGAAAAGGCTGCCACTCACGGCGGCGCCGGGTGTTAAGTACAGTAAATGAGCAAGCTGAATGAAGTGGAGCGGGGACCTATATTTTGATGGCACATTAGCGATCACCCTACACACTGCACTAATTTTGTGTCTAGGGTATTCACTTTAACCTGATTATACAGGTGCTGGTCATAAAATTAGAATATCATGACAAAGTTGATTTATTTCAGTAATTCCATTCAAAAAGTGAAACTTGTATATTAGATTCATTCATTACACAGACTGATGTATTTCAAATGTTTATTTCTTTTAATGTTGATGATTATAACTGACAACTAATGAAAGTCCCAAATTCAGTATCTCGGAAAATTAGAATATCAATTAAGACCAATGCAAAAAAAGGATTTTTAGAAATGTTAGCCAACTGAAAGGTATGAACATGAAAAGTATGAGCATGTACAGCACTCAATATTTAGTTGGGGCTCCTTTGGCCTGGATTACTGCAGCAATGCGGCGTGGCATGGAGTCGATCAGTCTGTGGCACTGCTCAGGTGTTATGAGAGCCCATGTTGCTCTGATAGTGGCCTTCAGCTCTTCTGAATTGTTGGGTCTGGCGTATTGCATGTTCGTCTTCACAATACCCCATAGATTTTCCATGGGGTTAAGGTCAGGCAAGTTTGCTGGCCAATCAAGAACAGGTCCTTAAACCAGGTACTGGTAGCTTTGGCACTGTGTGCAGGTGCCAGGTCCTGTTGGAAAATGAAATCTGCATCTCCATAAAGTTTGTCAGCAGCAGGAAGCATGAAGTGCTCTAAAACTTCCTGGTAGATGGCTGCGTTGACCTTGGACCTCAGAAAACACAATGGACCAACACCAGCAGATGACATGGCACCCCAAACCATCACTCACTGTGGAAACTTTACACTGGACCTCACGCAACATGGATTCTGTGCCTCTCCTCTCTTCCTCCAGACTCTGGGACCTTGATTTCCAAAGGAAATGCAAAATTTACTTTCATCAGAGAACATAACTTTGGACCACTCAGCAGCAGTCCAAAGGCGAGACGCTTCTGACGCTGTCTCTTGTTCAAGAGTGGCTTGACACAAGGAATGTGACAGCTGAAACACATGTCTTGCATACATCTGTGCGTGGTAGTTCTTGAAGCACTGACTTCAGCTGCAGTCCACTCTTTGTGAATCTCCCCCACATTTTTGAATGGGTTTTGTTTCACAATCCTCTCCAGGGTGCGGTTATCCCTATTGCTTGTACACTTTTTTCTACCACATCTTGTCCTTCCCTTCGCCTCTCTATTAATGTGCTTGGACACAGAGCTCTGTGAACAGCCAGCCTCTTTAGCAATGACCTTTTGTGTCTTGCCCTCCTTGTGCAAGGTGTCAATGGTCATCTTTTGGACAACTGTCAAGTCAGCAGTCTTCCCCATGATTGTGTAGCCTACAGAACTAGACTGAGAGACCACTTAAAGGCTTTTGCAGGTGTTTTGAGTTAATTAGCTGATTAGAGTGTGGCACCAGGTGTCTTCAATATTGAACCTTTTCACAATATTCTAATTTTCCGAGATACTGAATTTGGGACTTTCATTAGTTGTCAGTTATAATCAACATTAAAAGAAATAAACATTTGAAATACATCAGTCTGTGTGTAATGGATGAATCTAATATACAAGTTTCACTTTTTGAATGGAATTACTGAAATAAATCAACTTTGTCATGATATTCGAATTTTATGACCAGCACCTGTATGTGTGTATGTAAGCATACTGACTATATTAACATCAGAATCCAGACTGCGGGAACTATGAGAATACTACTACGAGAATTGCTGCCGGTGTCAGAGAGTCCCCTCTTCCACACAGGAAGTTGCATGTTTATTCACGTACTAACAATGCGTCCAGATACAAATGTGACTGTAGTGGACTTTTTAGTGGTGCCTAGATTGCAAGCGCCTTGCTCACATTATATATATTAGTTAACATAAATATCCAAACCTGCCCGATATATACTGAAGCAGTCCAACATTTCACTTCCCACCCAAAGCTATTTTTACCCACAAAATGAGATCAAAGACAGACCAAATGGACAGGAATTTGCCCAATCTGGCAACACTGCCAGAAAGATATCTACAAGTAGTTCCTTCACACACTCACAACTTCTTGGGACATAACTTGGCACTCACAGTGCTTAGTCCTGTTGCTAGGCAGAATTTGGAATAGGCCCCTCCCCTCAATTATAGAAACGTAACATACCAAGTTATCTCTGCTTAACATGATCATTACACTGCAGACTTCAGATTAATACTGCAAAAATCTAATTTAATTTAGTATTGAGGACTTTTTTTAAAAAACATAAAAGAATAATTAATGACCATTAAAAGTTTAATTAAAACCAAATTTGGTTTTACAGTGTAGCAAAAGCTTAGGTTATTGCTGGAAGTAGTGTTGCTGAGACCTGCAGGGGGTGCTTACCCTGATGTCTGTGTGTGGATCCCAAAACACCAGTGCAGTGACAACAACAATAGCATTTATTTCTGTAGCACATTTTCATACACATCTTTCATACAAGATGAAGAAAGGAAAAAGAAAAAAAATACAAAAACTAGGCATTTCTAATTATCAAAGAATAAAGTAAGGCTGATGGCCAGGGAGGACAAAAAACAAGCAAAAAACAAAACTCCAGAGGGCTGGAGAAAAAAACAAAATCTGCAGGGGTTCCCAGGCCATGGGGCTGCACAGCCCCCATTAGGCATTCTACCTAACAAAAATGATCTCAATAAGTCCTTATGGTTGTCAGGTTTCACATGGAAGAATTAGACGATGATGGTCATGTGGACATCTGGCCTTCAATCCATCAATGTATGGACTGCACGGTGCTTTGATCAGGTGATGGTGGCACAGATCGCCACCACAGAAAACCAGAAAGAAAACAGCAGAAAAGTAGGGGTTAGTACGGATTTTGGAGCTATGAAAAAAAATGATAATTAAATGCATATACAGAATATCAGGGTTACACTAAAATGAAGCTATGAGAAAGCCATGTTAAAGTAATGGGTTTTTAGAAGTTCTTTAAAGTGCTCCACCATATTAGCCTGGCAAATTTCTATCAGTAAACTATTCCAGATTTTAGGTGCATAACAGCAGAAGGCTGCCTCACCACTTCTTTTAAGTTTAGCTCATGGAAGTATAAGCAGACACTCATTTGAAGATCTAAGGTTACAACCTAGAATGTAAGGTGACAGGCATTCCAAGATATAGGATGGAGTTATATTATTTAAGGCTTTGTAAACCATAAGCAGTATTTTAAAGTCAATTCTAAATGACACGGATAACCAATGTAGTGACATCAAAACTGGAGAGATGTGCTTGGATTTTCTTTTCCTAGTAAAGATTCTGGCAGCTGCAATCGATTGATGTCTTTTTTGGGTAGTCCTGAGAGGAGTGCATTGCAGTAATCTAGTCGACTAAAAACAAAAGCGTGAACTAATTTTTCAGCATCTTGCAAAGTTATAAGGCGTCTAATTTTTGCTATATTTCTTAAGTGAAAAATGCTGGCCTAGTAATCTGATTAATATGTAATTTAAAATTTAGGTCAGAGTCAATAATTACACCTAAATGTTTTACCTCTGTCTTAAATTTCAAGCCTAATGGATCAAGTTTATTTCTAATATCCTCACAATATCCATTTTTGCCAATCATTAGGATTTCCAATTTCTCTATATTTATCTTAAGAAAATTACTACTCATCCAATCAGAAACACAAGTAAGACATTGTGTCAATGAGACAAGAGAGTTGGGATCATCAGGCGTTATTGATAACTACAGCTGTGTGTTGTTAGCATAGCTGTGGTAGCTCACGTTATGCCTTGGGATAATCTGACCCGAGGCATGTAGATCGAAAAGAGCAGTGGGCCCAGGATAGATCCTTGTGGAACACCATATAGAATATCAAATGTCTTTGAAGTATAATTACCACAACTAACTAAGAATTTTCAAGTAAGACTCAAACCAATTTAAGACCCTACCAGAGAGGCCCACCCACTGACTAAGGCGATTTATAAGAATATTGTGATCAATGGTATCAGATGTGGCATTCAGATCTAAGAGGATGAGATCAGATAAGCGGCCTCTGTCTGCATGTACCTGCAAGTCATTTACTACTTTAACGAATGCAGTTTCTGTAAGTGATTGGTTCTAAAACCTGACTGAAATTTGTCAAGAACAACATGTTTATTCAAGTGATTATTTAGCTGCGTAATGATGGCCTTTTCTAGGATTTTACTTAAGACAGGCAGGTTAGAAATAGGTCTAAAATTTTCAAAAACAGAGGAGTCGAGATTATTTTTCTTGAGCAGGGATTTAACAACAGCAGACTTAAGACAGTCTGGGAAGACCCCATATCTAATGATGAAATTACTATGTCAATAATGCTCTCAGCACATCAGATACTTCTTTGAAAAAACTTGTTGGTATTGGGTCAAGGACGCAGGTGGAGGGTCTCAGTTGAGAAATTATTTTATATAAATCGGGTAAATCTATCCTGGTGAAAGAATTTAATTTGCTTAAAATGGAATACTAGGGTTTACGAGGATCAGTATTGGGGGTGTGTACTATATTATTTCTAATATCTTTCATTTTGTGATTAAAAATATAGCAAAAGCCTTACAAGTTTCACTGGAAGATTTTCGGAGGCAATAATTTGAGTATGCTGGGTTTTGGAAACGATCAATAGTAGAGAATAAAACTCTCAGATTACTAGCATTGTTACTTATAATTTTAGAGAAATAGCACCGCCTCTCAAGATGGACTATGTTGTTGTATTCTGTTATTTTAGCCTTCAATATCTCATAGAGGATAATCAATTTAGTTTTTCTCCATTACGCTGAGCTCTTCAGCGTGCTTTCTTTAAATTAGACACTCTTTGGGTCTTCCATGGTGTAACAGTGCTGGAGGATTTTTTAACTGTCTTTTCAGGTGCGATTATGTCAGCGGCAGCTCTCACTTTAACATTAAAATTTTCTACCTTACTATTTACATTATTATCACTATTGTATTAAGCATTACAAATGAATGTTTGCTTAAAATGTTTGTAAACTTTGAAGCTGCAGATGAATCAAAGAAGCGTTTTTTAACAATATGCGTCTCATTAATTTTATCTATCAGTATTTCTGTATTAAATGGCAAGAGAAAATAGTTGGATGGAGACACTGTGCTGTAAAAATTGTTACCATCCTTTGGATTAGCTGTAGAATCAAGGTCCAACCTTTCTATGGTCATAAATAATCACTGGGCATTCTTTGAAAAGAGTAAGGTGTATCCTGATGGCCAGGCTAAATTGGCCACCATGGCCTAGTCCAGGGTTCAGCAATTATTTTAAAGGAAAGCCATTTTATCCTAATTGTTTGACCCAAGATTTACAAAGAGCCGGAATGGGTAAAGAAGGGGGTTTGAGATACGATTTTTTTAATGTGATATGGGTATATATGCATTTAATACAAAAAAAAAAAACTCCATATACTTACCGAAAATAAAGAGAAAGAAATTAATGAGACTTTTGACACTACGTTTCCTACAGTATTGTTTCATGCTCAGTGAGTATTTGGAAGTCTTCAGTTTTAAACAGGATTCCAAACTTACATCATTAAGCCGACTTCTTAGCTTGCATTTGATATCATTCATGTTGTACTTGGTACTGCTCACAATAATAAGTGGACCCAAAAATTGTCAAAACTGTTTTGAGTGGATAATAATAGTCTGGAAGGCTGGTCCACATTTTTAAAATCAGTTGATTCTTTTTATGACAGATGGAAAGTTACGTCCATTTGTGATTCATGGCTAAAGTCACCTTTTCTGTTTCCAGATTTTCTAGTTCCACTTGCAAATATGTAAATTTTGAAGACCACAAATCTTTGCTTTTCAAGTCTGTTAGTTGTAGTTTAAACTGAGCTCTGTCAACTGTTGGAAATGGCAAAAAATGTATTTGATTGATATTCGCCTCTAGTGGTTTTGTCAAGAATGAAAGAGTGGACTTCTCATCTCTGGAATCTTTGAAGTGACCAGTAAATGAATCATGCATTTTTGCAATAACTGCCAGAAAGGACCTGCTATCAATGACACTTTCAATAGTTTCCAGATAGCTTTTAAAGTTTCGAAATGAAACATATTTCCTCTTTTCAAGTCTTCTGCAAACAAAAGTACTTTTCTTTGAAGAGGGTGATAAAGCCTTTATTTTTACCTGTCATTACTGGGTGCATATGACTGGACCGAAGACGTAATCTCATCGAACAGAATGACTTTTAGAAAGATGCAGATGATCCACTTAAGAGGTTATACGCAACAGAGGAGTGTGACGAACCGCCTGATTCACATGCAGCTAAAGAAATGAAAAATAATAATATTAACCAATAAATAAATTATTTATCTTTTAGAAAGTATTATCAAATACTATGTTAAGACATAAAAATATGTATGCGTCTATTGTTCTAGGAAGACCTGCAGCCACACAATCAAAGAGCCGCATGTGGCTCACGAGCCAAAGGTTGTTGACCCCTGGCCTAGTCATTCTGGCCCCCTAATCATCCCCTGTCCCAAACTGGCTAACTATCTCTCTCATCACATCACCACCTAATAGCTAATGTGTAGTGAGCGTACTGGCACAAAATATCTGCCACAGCATCATCCAGGTGGATGCTACACATTCATGGTGGTTGAAGTGGCTCTCCACTCATTATGTAGAGCGCTTTGAGTAGTGAAAAAAGCACTATATAAATGTAAAGAGCAATTATTATTATTAATTACTTAGTTACGCATAATATAATGAACATATTGTTAACCTCCTGTTATTAACAAATGATAATTGCACTGAAATAATGGAATGTGCTTCTGGAAATGTAACTCTCCTGTCTGTACAGTTTTCTAAGAAATAAGAGTTGCTGTGGAAATACATTCAAAAACAAAATTAAATGAGACCCTCACCATATGATGGCAGTTTGAAAACTAGATACCTAAGAAACAAAAAAGGGGTATGCTCTGCATAATTACTTTTAGCCATGTCATCTGGCTGTTTGACAATATAGTTACGTTACCTAGAAAAAATATGCAGTAAACAGAGCATTAGCTTTGTGGAGACTCCTTAATAATAAATGAGTCAGCCTGCATTATTCTTGCTTTTTGTAAATTGATAGTATGTTATGCGATGTACATCAAGATTTATCTTGTTGCACTAAAGAATTAATTTCTGTTGAAGTTGCCATGAATTTTTATTTATAGGTCTATTTCATAAGTGATAAAGAAGTAAACTAAGTTAAACACATTATCTCTTGGGACTTGAGCTTCGACAATGAAAAGTGTGTCACTCACCCAGAGTTTGGGTATAACCACCCTGTCACATAGTGCCTCTGTACCTCAGACATGGATAAGCCACAAAGAGAGACTGTGGTTTTGGAATTAACCAACTTTTGAGAATTGAGTGATTCCCTAAGGAAGCATTTCCATATACCACCAGAATTCTAACCACAAAATAAACACAAGGCTAGTTTACAGGCTTATCCCAGAAAAGGTTTAAAATTTGCAAAATAAAATAGTGCTAAAAATCAAATTCCAGGAAATAATAAAACAGAAAAGTTTTTTCTCCTTTTCTGCAGTTTATTTAATAAGCTCACTGAGGCTTTCTGAGTCTTACAATCACTGAAGGAGCTCATACATTTCTACCTTGTTTTTCAAAGGTATGCTACTTAAAATTCCAAGTTAATGAACATATTAAAGCATAAATAGGGCAAATTCACAGTAAGCGTTTGAGAAATGTAACACCTACACTATGGGTTAATTATATGCTTGAGAAATATAAAAGTTTATTAGCAAGATGAGTAGCAAAAATGGATATTGTATTGTTCAAGGGTAAACAGAATTATTGAGGGACAGTAAAAGATGTAGTAGCACTTTGCATTTTATGAAGGCCAGCTTACCACTTAAGCTAATGTCACATTTATTTGACTTCTAGTTGTGGGGTATGTGAGATTGGCTGACTGTTTTGCTCAGCCATGTCAATTTGCACGACAGTGTACATAATGACCATGTCACATTTGGCAATCACTTGCCAACATTCCAACACGGTCATATTCGTCCCTGTTTATAACAGCTGTTAACATTATACCTGATGAAGCTGGCCCAGTATGAACAGTTAACTGCTATGGCGAGTTCAACCACAGTCTTGATTTTTCTTTTTTCTATTCTGTCATGGTATGTAACACACGATATATCAGACAGACAAGTTTCTGTTCTGTTGGTTCGGTCCAAAGTTCCCATGTTTTATATTCTTTTTCATTGTATTAGTATGTATTGTAGTTTGTACTTCCAGGTGAGCATTCATTGGTTGTCAGCACTCATGCACACAGTGCTTGCTCCTAAAACCAAAAAAAAAATCAATCGATTTTATTGGAGCTAGTCACAGACTAGTTAAAGTGAGACACTGGGCATGTTGCACTGCACAACCAGCTTCACGGGATCAAACCACTGCCTCTGACTTTAATCGCAACTTTCATTTACATAATCTTATAAAGTGGTTAAGGTATTGGACTTCAAACCTTGAGGTTGTGGGTTCAAATCCTGCTACTGATACTGTATGACCATGAGCAAGTCGCTTAACCTACCAGTGCTCCAATTGGAAAAACAAAAGAAATATAACCAAGTGTAATTCAAATGTTGTAAGTTGCCTTGGATAAAGGCCTCAGCCAAATAAGTAACTATTTTGAAAATCGCTGGAAAAAGTCTCCATGTGACATAGTCTTTAGGAAGCAGACCGTTATAGTGGATAACAACGGTATAACTCTGCAGCTACTTTTGCCTGTCTTTGCATTTTGCTCATGTTTAGCATTTCAGCTCATATTTCTGCCTATTTTTCTTTTTGATCTCCTGTCTTTTCTAACTAACTGCTTTGTTTGTAGACAACACATCACTGTATTTTACTTAGATTTATACTTCTATGTTGTGCTTCTACTATAACTAACATCTCTGTTATCAACCAAATCACTCCCTTGAATCCTCCATCAAATGTTGCCATTGTACCCTGAAACCACAGAGCTGGCTTTCTGCTTGATGGAAAGCAGCTCTGGAGCGTCTCAGTAGGCAGCCGGTACACTTTTAGGCACAGCTGTCTGGCGCCAACAAAGACTACATGCTTAGATTAACTGGGCATTCCTCACAATAGCACCAAGAACACTGCAAAACATAATATTTAAACTTTTGTTTTCCTAGAAAATAAAAGTTCATAGATTATTTTCTGGGTCATAAGTACAAATAAGACAATATAAGGTGGATTTAAAACTTTCAGAATGTAATCAATTAAAAAAAAAATTTGAAATCAGTTATACACGTACCAAGAAATCAAAGGTAAGATCCAAGATCTGGAAACATATCAATTAATACAAAAGTATGTAAGTAATGCAAAAGTATGGACAGTATCAAGATTCTGCAGGCTGAAGCTAAACATAACCAATTTTACATTACCAGGAGGTTACCTTATGTCTCCAAAACCCGAAAACTTAAGAGACCCAGAGAAAATAAAACCAGAGTATATTAAATAATCACCTACTTTCACTGCAATCGCGAGTGCCTAAGCAGCTTTGTTTCACTGTTCTGCAAAAGCTGTTTCAGAGCTAGCAAGAGAATAAAAGCAAGTTGAAAAGGATCTACAACTGCTCTGTCATCCTTTGTAATTGGCAATGTTTGATCGCTCATAAATAGGATGAGTGAACTTTCTGCTCAAATAAACTGGTCATGACATATACAGGTACAGTGCCATTTTGTATTTTATGCAGAGTTGGCTTAAACCTGATGTACCTGACACTGTTTTAATGCTGGACGGATTTCATCTTATTTGAGAAGACAGAGACCCAGTGCAGTGTGGGAAAAAGACAGGAGGAGAACTGGTCATCTACGCGAATTAAGAATGGTTACAGTTAAAACTGCAGTTTTTAATTCAGACATTGATATTCTGGCTGTCGAAAGTCTTCCACATTATTTGCCCAGGTAGATATGTTACATTATTCTTACTATTTTTTTTATTCCTACCTCTGCAAATGAGAACTCATCAACGAAAATGATTCACTCTGTCACCTCACCTCACCTTAATGATGACCTATTCTGATCCTGCAATATGTGGTAACTTCAACCATGAGTCTTTGGAAGGAACAATGACAAATTACAAATATTACAGTTTGTTGTAATTCTCTTTGCTACTGCCTCCCGGGGGTCCAGAGTACATCCCATATCTGAGCCAATGATTTTAATAAGTTTGTTGATTTGGTGTACATCTCTAGAAGTGATGTTACAGGTCCGGCACACCATAGAAGATGTCACAAGCCATTACAGAATTGTAGAAGATGTGAAGGATGTCACTTCCCACATTAAAGGAGTACAATACAGGATCAATCATATCTTACCCTGAGAATGTCTGACAAATTTTCTGCTGGAGAATTCCTCAGCTTGCAACAAACAGTCTCCTAAGGAAAAAGAGCCTGCTCTGCTTTTTCTTATATAGTTCCTCTGTGTTACCAGAGCAGTCCAATCTGTCAATGATGTGGACTTCCAAGTACCTGTAGGAGTGCACCCACTATGTCCACTTCCTAAATAGTGACCGGACATAGAAGATCTTTGGTGCAGGGAAAATCAACAACCAGTTCCTTGGTTTTGCTAATGTAAAGTTTCAGACCATTCATTCTGCCACAAGAAACAAAGTTCTCCACCTGACTCCTATATTCCCCTTTATCAATATACCCCTTAAGTGAAGAATCAATCTGAGAAGTACTGCAAGTGACATGACCTGGTGTTATATTTACAGCCTGAGTTGTACAGGGTGAAGGATAAAGGAGACAGGACTGTTCCTTGTGGTGCTCCAGTATTTCTTACATCCACATCAGAAACACATTCCTTGAGTCTCACAAACTGAGGTCTGCCCAACAGATAGTCCATTACCCAGGACACCATAGGCTCATCCAACTGCATATCTCTGAGTTTAACCCTTAAAACAAGTGGCTGGATAGTACTGAATGTACTGGAGAAATCGAAAAAACATAATCCACCCAGTGCTGCCAGCTTTGTCCAGGTGGAGCAAATAGATAATTGCATCCTCCACTCCAGACATTTTCTGACAGTCAAACTGTAGTGAGTCTAGTTGGTCTACCATAATAGGACTCCTATAGTCCAGGAACAGTGTCTCAGAGGTGTTCATGATGTGAGATGTAAATGCCACTGGCATGTAGTCATTTTATATTCATTTTACAATACATACATACAGTATATAAATACATATCTTTTTATCTCTATATATTGTGGAAAGCAGCCCGGACACAGACAGGCAGACAGCGATGGTTCAGCCCACACACATTTATTATACATAATTTCTATTTACAGTGAAGCACACAACTCCCCCAGAAGTCCAGGCCTTTAACCAATGCCTCTTTCTTCAGGCCGCCTCCACTCCTCTCCCACAAGACTTGGTCCTCTACTCACCTGTCTCCAGCCCTCGACTGGAGGGAGGCGGCCCCTTTTATCCCCACCCGGACGTGCTGAGGGCCAGGGCTCTTCAGGCATTGGGGCGCCCCCTGGCAGTGACCACGGGCCCCTATAGGGTTGAGCTTCCATGCTCAGTTCCCGTGGTCCCCAAAGACACCAGGGCGGTCGCCCCCTCGTGGTCTGGAGGAGGCGCAATCCCTCCTCCGGTCCTTCCGGGCATCCCGGCTGGGTGCCACCCCCAGCCGCTTGCCACAATATATAAAATCCAATATCTGTCTGTCTGTCTGTTTTTCACGAGAGAACTACTTAACAGATTTAGATCAGGTGTTTTTCTATAATTTGCTTGAACATTTCAGTGACTTTTACTACTTCTCTCACTGCACTAAGTATAATTCAGTTGCAGCACCAATTTATTTGTGCAAATCTGAGAGACAGGCTGTAGGCAGAGGGGAGGAGGAGGCGGGACCTCAGGAGTAGGGTGCCGGGTGGGGACATACTCATGCACATGCCAGCCTCCTTTCAAGTTGCTCTACCTCTCGTGAGAAATACTTAATGGATTTAGATCATTTTTTTTCTATAATTTGCTTGAATATTCCAGTGTGGTGTAGCGGGTCCACAGCTCAAGTCAAAAAGGCCACTTTTTAAATAAATAGTCGGCGTACTCGTGGCTTAGAGAGGGGGCGTGGTTGTGTGGCCAGAGCAGGTTCCCAGGTGAATTTGTGATGCGGGCGGTCCTCACTTAAGTACAGAGGTCAGGAGTCATCATGGAGCAGAACCCGCATCATCACATCCAGTTGATTTTGCAACTTCAATTCATTGCGCTAAGCATCATATTTCGGTTGTGGCATTGATTTATTGGCGCGAATCCAAGAGACAAGCTACAGGCTGAAGGGAGTCAGGACCTCAGGAGTAGGGAGAGGGGCAGGGTCATCCTCACTTACGTGCCAGCCTCCGTTCGAGTTGCTCTACTTCTCGCCACATGTTGGAGCGTTCCTTGCCTCCGCTTAGCTAGTGATACCTGTTTGTTCAGCAGACATGATCATCTAGAGATTGTTAAAGAGTAACTTTTGATGTTTTTGAGAGAGAGATATCAGCTACGTGTGTTTTAGAGGGTAGCTGCTCATTGGCAGAGATATCACAGCCACGTGCTCTTCTCCTCACGTGGGGGACACTCACCTGTCAGAGCTGAACATTATTAGATACAGTGGCAATGTTTGACGTTGGAGTGTACCTACCTTCCACTTGGCCAGAGATACCTTTCCAACGTTTTACTTTTTTGGCATAGAGATCACAGCTACATTCTCACCCCTGATAGCAAAACCAAAATTTTGTATATCAAGAGGAACCTCAGATATGAAAGCTATCAATCTAAATTCTTCTCAATATATATCATTACATTTTTTTTAAATTGATTTTTAAAGTTTGTACTGTTTCACTACTACGCAGACGGAGCAGTGGGGGACAGCTAATATATATATATATATATATATATATATATAAAGAGAGAGATGTATGCACACACACACGCACACTGAGATATCTCTCTATAAATAAAATATTTTCTCTTTTTGCATGATCAGCACAAACATGAAAACATTTCAAACTTAAAAATGTAACATATTAGCTAGACCTTCTTGCAAATATTGTAATGTTTCTGGAACTGATAATGCCATAATGAAAGCAATGTCTAGCTTTTACATACCTGAATTTATCTCTTTTTTAAACATTCAGTATGATACAAGTTTGTGGGAAATTGGAACTACCCTGAAAATGTAGGAGCATTTACTGATGCGTTTCTGTCAATCTAGTCATGCTTTGGAGATTGTATAAAGGCAATTTAATATACCAATGTTAGTATGAGAAAAAGTTCTCTGCAACCTAAGAACTGAATGTCTTTTGCTGAAATCACAGGAAGAGTTGCTTTGCATGACTTAGACTGTTAAAGGCCTCATTCACTATTTGGGTTCTTCAGGGGATATGATACAGAAGTAGACATATACTAAGTTTGTCAATTATTCTGTCTCCTGTTCCCACCTAAAGCCAGGCAAGCTCAAAATAAATTCAAAGTTGAAAGTTAATCTAGTGCTTTAAAATAAACCCCTTGCTCAAAAATGTTTTCACATGTATTGTTTAAGCTCAAAATAATGCAAACCTATAGAGGCCTCCTCCTTTGTACAAAATTGTAATAAAGTCAAACATTAACATTACATTATATATAATTTGATTTTGAATGCATAGAGCTATTCTGTTTTGGTATTCAATCACTTAAATTTGTTCTGATAGAAACATAAAATAAGCATTATATCTGAATCAATACAGACACAAAATTAAGTATGTAAAGCATGTACATGATCCCAAGTATTTAAACTCATCCACCTTTGCCAACTTTACTCCCTGCATCCTCACCATTCCACTGACCTCCCTCTCATTTACACACATGTATTCTGTCTTGTTCCTACTGACCTTCATTCCTCTCCTCTCTAGAGCATATCTCCACCTCTCCAGGGTCTACTCAACCTGCTCCCTACTATCACTACAGATCACAATGTCATCAGCAAATATCATAGTCCACAGGGACTCCTCTCTAATCTCGTCTGTCAACCTGTCCATCACCATTGCAAATAAGAAAGGGCTCAGAGATGATCCCTGATGTAATCTCACCTCCACCTTGAATGCATCCGTCACTCCTACCGCAGACCTCACCACTGTCACACTTCCCCCGTACATATCCTGTACAACTCTTACATACTTCTCTGCCACTCCCGACTTCCTCATACAATACCACAACTCCTCTCGAGGCACCCTGTCATATGCTTTCTCCAGGTCCACAAAGACGCAATGCAACTCCTTCTGGCCTTCTCTAAACTTCTCCATCAACATCCTCAGAGAAAACATTGCATCTGTGGTGCTCTTTCATGGCATGAAACCATACTGCTGCTCACTTCTTAACCTAGCATCCACTACTCTTTCCCATAACTTCATGCTGTGGCTCATCAGTTTTATTCCCCTGTAGTTACTGCAGTCCTGCACATTCCCCTTATTCTTAAATATCGGCACCAGTACACTTCTTCTCCACTCCTCAGGCATCCTCTCACTTTCCAAGATTCCATTAAACAATCTGGTTAAAAACTCCACTGCCATCTCTCCTAAACACCTCCATGCTTCCATAGGTATGTCATCTGGACCAACGACCTTTTCATTCTTCATCCTCTTCATAGCTGTCCTTACTTCCTCCATGCTAATCCGTTGCACTCCCTGATTCGCTATCTCCACATCATCCAACCTCTTCTCTCTCTCGTTCTCTTCATTCATCAGCCTCTCAAAGTACTCTTTCCATCTGCTCAACACACTCTCCTCGCTTGTGAGTACGTTTCCATCTTTATCCTTTATCTCCCTAACCTTCTGCACATCTTTCCAAGCTCGGTCCCTCTGTCTAGCCAATCGGTACATGTCCTTTTCTCCCTCCTTAGTGTCCAACCTCTCATACAACTCATCATATGCCTTTTCTTTAGCCTTCACCATCTTTCTCTTCACCTTGCGCCTTATCTTCTTGTACTTTTGTCTACTTTCTGCATCTCTCTGACTATCCCACTTCTTCTTTGCCATCCTCCTCCTCTGTATACTCTCCTGTATTTCCTCATTCCACCACCAGGTTTCCATTTCCTCCTTCCTCTTTCCGGATGTCATGCCAAGCACCCATCTTGCTGTCACCCTTACTACATCTGCTGTAGTTTCCCAGCTGTCTGATAACTCTTCACTGTCACCCAGTGCCTGTCTCACCTCCTCTTTAAACTCAACCTTGCAGTCTTCCTTTTTCAACTTCCACCATTAGATCCTTGGCTCTGCCCTCACTCTCTTCCTCTTCTTGATCTCCAAAGTCATCCTACAGACCACCATCCTATGCTGCTTAACTACACTTTCTCCTGCCACCACTTTGCAGTCTTCAATCTCCTTCAGATCATCTCTTCTGCATAGGATGTAATCTACCTGTGTGCATCTTCCTCCACTCTTGTACATAACCCTATGTTCCTCCCTCTTCTTAAAATATGTATTCACCCCAGCCATGTCCATCCTTTTGGCAAAATCCACTGTCCTCTGACCTTCTTCATTCCTCTCCTTGACACCATACCTACCCATCACCTCCTTGTCTCCACTGTTCCCTTCACCAACATGCCCATTGAAATCCGCTCCAATCACCACTTTTTGTCCCTTGGGTACACTGTTCATTACTTCATCCAACTCACTCCAAAAATCTTCTTTCTCACCCATTGCACACCCAACTTGCGGTGCATATACACTAACAACGTTCATCATCACACCTCCAATTTCAGGCTTCATAATCATTACTCTGCCTGACACTCTTTTCACCTCCAACACACTCTTGACATACTGTTCCTTCAGAATAACTTCTACCCCATTTCTCCTCCCATCCACAACATGATAGAACAATTTGAATCCACCTCCAATCCACCTGGCCTTACTCCCCTTCCATTTAGTCTCTTGCATGCACAATATATCAACCTTCCTTCTCTCCATCATATCCGCTAACTCTCTCCCCTTACCAGTCATACTGCCAACATTCAAAGATCCTACCCTCAGTTCCACTCTCTTTACTTTACTCCTCTCCTCCTGCCTCCGGACACGTCTCTCCCCTCTTCTTCTCCTCCTTCTTCTTCGGCCAACAGTAGCCTAATTATCGCCAGCACCATGTTGGCTAACAGTACTGGTGGTGGTCGTTGTTAACCCGGGGCTGGACCGATTCGGTATGGAAATTTGTATTGTTGTCCGCATATTGATTTGGCAAAATTTTATACCGGATGCCCTTCCTGATGTAACCCTCCCCATTTATCCGGGCTTGGGACCGGCACGGAGAAACACACTGGTTTGTGCATCCCCTGTGGCTGGGTTCAGAGGGAAAGAGGGAAAAAAATAATAATATAAATTTGATATTTTAAAGAGAAAGAGAAATGACAATTTAAAATATCAAATTTATATTATTATTATTTTTATCTAGTAAAATACCCATTAAAAAAGAAGGTAAACTACAAAAAAATGTAATTTGACCGACTTACTTGTATTAATTAATTAGGATTTCTTTGATCACAACATATTTTGATAAACACACAGTCAGTCAGTCAGTCAGTCAGTCATTTTCTAACACAGAAAAAATGATCCTAACACAGGGTCACGGGGATCTGCTGGAGCCAATCCCAGCCAACACATGGCGCTACCACTGCGCCACCGTGCTGCCCTAAACACACACTTTGTTTTTTAATGATGTGCACATTGTGGTATATTTTTTTCTGTTGTTGTCAGCAAAGGAACATTCAAGTGTTTATTTGTGTCCCTGGTATAGCAGCTTCTTTGTGTGTGTGAATGATTCTGTGTCTTGTGAAGCTCCTTCATTATTTGAGCAGTATGAAAGCAGTGCTCTTCTTTTTGTATAGTCTCATGTGTTTCACTTAGCCGGCTGTTTCACTTAGCTTAATTTCTGAGGTTTGGAATTCCAAGATGATAAGTCTCTCTTTGCACTCATTTTTGTTTACTCTTATGGACCCTTTTCCCAATTACTTTCCTGTTTTAAATCCTTTCATTCTCATCCTTCAGGAGCATCTTCTGTTTGGAAAAATAAATACAAGTAATACACATACAAAATGCTGAAGAGCGGTCAGGAAACAAAATATATATTGTGCCTAGTTGGTGTGAGCTATTGACTTGTCAACCTGTATGAAACTAATACATCGCCTTTATCTGAAACAACCAAAAAAATACACTGACAATATATTGAAACAATGGACCATTTGATAAAAATTATTAAGTTACGTGGACTCTGACTTTTTGAAAATTCTGGCATTTGCAAATGTAAAAATAATTCAGCATGTTCTCATGAGCTTGAACCATGGCACTGATGGATTCTTTTACTGTATATACAGGAGATACTTTAAACTGTTCAAGTAAGAGGCCCTTTACTTCCAGTCTGAGGTCTTGTAAAGCTGAACAGAAATGCAGTGTATGCTGAATAATTTGGAACATGAAGCAGAACTTAAAGTTTATTTTTATTATTTTTTATACATCATTTATACTTACTTAGGAATCTGAGAAAACTAACCTTGAGCTTCTGATAACAATTTCTGAAGCATTCACTTTGTTTGAGAAGCTGCAAAGGATAATGTCAACATGCTCCGGTTTGTTTTGTTCTCCTGTTGGGTTTAGAAGAGAGGAACTGATGCTGGATGAGCCCTCCTTCCCCACCCCATACAACCCAACACCTACCTACAATCTAACTCTCACTATCTCTCTCACTATATCCATCCTTTGCTTGAGAACACATAACATGAGAATAGAATGATCATCAGCATCTTACTACTTCTGCTTAGACTAAATGAAGATTTAAAGAATAAAGGTTGTATGATTCTTCATATTCTGCTTTTATTGGTTTTAATGCAAATAAATATCATTTTCAAGCAAAAGCTTAAAGGTTAATACCTTTGTTCGATAACCTGTAGTTTGGCTGAAAAGCTAGACTATCCATTGCTTGTCTAGCTGTCGTCCCTTATGTGCACATTAAGCTGTTTGGGTTAATTTCTTAATTAGTAAAAAAATTGGGTTGAAATAAAAGTGTGAAAATAAAAAAACAGTCCTAGTCAGTAAGCAGCCTGCCATTAGAGGGCTAACATTTAACTTCTGAGTTTGTTATCAACATGCATTTTAATGTAATCTGCAAGTGTGATATTCAGAATACAAAATTTTGAATTGAATTTTATTATTTTACATTAACCACAATTATGTTAATCATATGAAAATGTTAACCTCCTTGGAGTTAACCCTGAGCATGACTTGAGTATCTTGGGGTGACATATAATGAAACGCTGGACTTCCAAGTACAGTGAAACCTTGGATTGTGAGTAACTTGGTCTACGAGTGTTTTGCAAGACGAGCTAAAATTTTTAATAAATTTTAACTTGATAAACGAGCGAGGTCTTGCAATACTAGTAGTACATATACGCTTTGTCTGTCGAGCGTCACGTGGGGATTGTGGGTAATCGTCTCCCATGCTCGTTCTCAGTTGGTATGCCTCACTCATATAGTCAACATTCATATCAGCGTATAATGTTTACTATAGCATGGTGACCACGTGTGTGTGCTGTAACGTGCGAGTCCCTGTTATGCACCCCAAAACACGAGGCTGAGTCACAGTACTTAAGCAAAACCAGCTTTATTCAGCGTGAAACAGGAACAGCACGGTTATTTATTGTAGCGGGATCTACCGCTCTCCTATACGGAGACACAGCAAATCAGGCAGGGTTGTGGCCAGGCTAAGTAATACTGTGCTCTTGCATTTATAATGTTCTTTGCATCACCCATCGACGGCAGGCGCTTATAGCTTGACCGCAATTTTTTCTGATTCACTTTTACAGCGAACTGCTACAGCACTGGGAGCCTGTGGTTGCTTCAGGCCTCTTCCACTTTTTGTCCCGTTGGGGAGGGGAATCCCAAAAGAGTTTAGAAACCTTACAGTGCATTTTTTTAAATTTTGTGTCCAAGTGTAGTGACTCTTCAGGCAAAAGCAACTGTCATTGGATAGGTTTCCTTGTTAAAGTCGCAGAAAAAGAAGAAGATTCCAGTGAGCCAACAGATAGCAGTGATTCCGTTAGTTAGAGTGAAAGTCGTCCTACACAATAACTCTCCTCCTATTCCTCCTCCTCTCCTCTCTCTCTCATCTCCCTCACACCAGCTACAATTCTTTTCAAAGGTAAAGTGCAGGTTAATGTGTTTTACGTATTTTTACTTTATATTTTGTATTAATCATTTTTATATAAATATTTGTTGATTGTGAAACGAATTATCTGAGTTTCCTTTATTTCTTATGGGGAAATTCGCTTTGATATACGAGTGCTTTGGATTACAAGCACGTTTCCGGAACGAATTATGCTCACAAACTGAGGTTCCACTGTACTTGAAACATTTTTAGGCCTGAGCCTCAAACTAAAAACACGATGTCATACGAAAAGCCTTAAGGCAGTTTTAGAACTAACTGAAAGTGAGTAATTGTTCAAATCAAACAATAGTGATGACGATGTGAATGGTCATCAGACCTTGACCTGAAAAGTGAAACTGATGCACTGTATGACCAAAAAACTGTGATATTCCTGGTGAAGTCAGTTGTGTTAAGCTTCAATGTAGTGCAACAATACCTGCATTACAAAAAGGCAAAAAAATTGAGTGCAACGACCTGCAAGATATTAGCCACCAAATTACTGTTCACAGTGCACCAACTGTTAATGTTAATGTCGACGGAAATGTGGAAGTCACTAAGCTTTTTGCTGTGGTAGCCTGCAGTAACACTAGGGGTGCAGATCAGGCACTAACATTCTACCCTCTCATGTACAAGCAATTGAAAAAAATAAATTGTGCGCAAAGAAGCATGCTTCTACTGTCCTGATTGCAACACTGGTGACTGTTTCAAAACATATCACACAAAGGACATGTAGTAAAACCAGCATCAGTGCAGCAGTGGACACTAGACTTACTTTCTCTATTGTAGTAATGTTGAGGTTTTTATATTTACATGTTTCTGTTATATGTAATAACATTTTTCTCTTGTTGAAAAAAATCCAGTGTTTTTGACTTGTTCTTCCTGGGGAAAACATTACACTAAGGAGGTTAAGCAGAATAGACTAAACATTTATCATTTTCACTCAGTGATCAATGTTGTATTAATTTAATTTTTTAAATTAAATTATCTAAATATGACAAGCTTTACATTTTACTTAAATCTAGTTGTAACGGCCGACCCCTTACCCGGCCGGCAGCTACACCTCCAAGCCCTGTGGCCTGGACAAATTACTGAGCTGAATCTAAATAACAAGCCGTACCTCTAACAAATGAAAACTGTTCCCCACAATCGACGGTTTAATCAAGCACGCAAAAAACAGATGATATGTAAAAATAGGTGATTAATTATATTAAATGAGCAATAACAAGAAAAAAAAGCACTATATATATTTCCACCAAAGCAACAACACCATATATATTATATACACACACAATAAACTCTCCCTTGCCCTTGTAACATATAACAAACAACACGAATAACAAAAATGAATGAGATACAGAAATGAATGGTCGTGAACTTGAGTCCGAATATATAATTGTCCTGAAATGCAGCTGACTGGTTAACCAATACGTGGAGTGTTTGTATTTCCCGGAACAAAATGGAGCAGCCTCACCGTGAATCCTCGGCGCATGGTGGATGATGAAGTGGACCCCAGGGTCTCTCGTGATGAGGGTATTGAAGTAAGTCCGGCAGATTGAAAAACAAACTGGATGAAAATGCGCGATGGGGAATGCAGCAGGTACAGATGGCTCGTGGTCGTGGTCGTGAAAATGAAAAGTCTCCATCTCTCCTCTTCTTCCTCCTTTTCTGTTCCCTCCTGATTGCTTAAATAGTCCTGTGATGGATGTAATTGATTAATAGCAAACAGGTGTTTTCCAGGATTGAGGTTGCGGTCTCCTCCCATCATCCGTCCCCCTTTACGGGGACGACATTCACTGACACACAAACAGCAAACGGGACGATGGAACAAGACGCACGTGGTACTAACACTTATAAACACTATTACTACTATGTAGCCCCGCTACATTGTTAATTCTACTATAAGTTACATTTAATTTAATTGTTAAAATATTAAACTTTGAATCAATTTTAAAGGAGCAGTCCACCAAAAAACTTCCAAATTAGAGGCTTTATGTGTACTGTTTTTTAATTGGTCGTTTTGCAGTTGGATAGAATTAGCACATGGGTATAACAAGGACAAAGATTTTAATCAAATATCCATTTAAACTAGTAAAGTTCTTTATATAAACAAAACTATGAAGCAGATGCTCCTGAACAAAGTGTTCCCTATTAAATATATGCATATTTTTTTCTCAGTAGTTGAGAAATTCACTTGTATTGGGTCTGAAAATGGCATACATACAGACACACTAAAAGAAATACTTCCATCCTAAGTATGAAAAGGAATTATGGAGAACATACATAGTACTTACAACCAACAAAATGCCTTTCGGTTTCACACAACTTGTTAAAACAAATAAAAGCTATTCTTGGAAAAGGTAGCCCACGAAACACTCCTACATACTGTATATCTATAAGAACTGTTTCATTTGAACATTTCAAGGATTCTAGACATCCAAAATAAAGTTTGTTTTGGTTTTAACAGTAGTTTTCTGCACTTATTACAAAAATAACATGAAAAACATGTAGAAAACGTGAAATAATAGCACTCTGTTTGATCAATTTCACATTGATTTTTTTTCCAAATCTAAATCAGAATTCAGGAGAATAAGGGTACAAAATGTACACATACATTTGCTTGCTGTAAAAGCTTTGATAATAGATGCCTGCAACCTCCCCTCTTGGTCCTGAAAAGTTCAGAGAGGCAAGGGCTGTGCAGATCAAGGCTTTTGTACAAGTCCAGTTTCAATTTTTTGCCAACATTTCTGGAGAATTGTATACCTAATTATATGACAAGACCAAAAAGCCACACGTTCATCACACAAAGTCATGACATACTAAACTGTGGTTCAAGAATGTGAATATAAATGAGAAGCCATGGTTTTCTAGAATCTTTAAAGTTCCATTACAATAGGTAATTGCTGTCAATTTAATATAGAGAGTTTCTGACATACTTGTGTCACACATGTACATATGGGAGGCAGCTAAAGGGCTTAAAAGAAGGTGATTCCATGCCAAACTAGCAGATTGCAGAGTGCACTAATCCTTTCTCTTTTGTTCCTGCAGACCAAACATGGGAAATTCCGCCTGGACTTGATGATGTCACTTCCGGTTCTGGGCCAGATGACACCATTTCCAGTTCCTGCCCAGATGACATAATTTTCCCTGTCTGTCTTTACAAACTGCCATATTCCTTCTGCCAATCAGTTCTGTTTTGGACTCATATTAGTAACAACCTTGCATGTTCCTTTTTTGCCTATTTTTCAGCCATACTTCAAGTATATAGGGTGCCCCAAACCTTTTTCTGTGTCAAGGTATGTTATTTTCACACTTGATTTTCTAAGAAAAGAGTGTGCCATTGTTCCCTTAGTTATCATACTGCAGGCTTTGATTCCACCACCTAAGTGTGAAGATCAAATCCATGGATTTCTTCAGAAGCAATACATTTGATATTCTTTTCTACATTTCTTCAAACAAAATTTTGTGACTATCTTTAAGGCTAGATTGATTGTGTCCCAGTGAAAAGGAAGGCAAAAAGCTGATTTCTTTGGCTTTTTGGTGTTCTTTCTTGATGGCAAATTCATTCCTCATTTTGCACCATTCACTGTTACATTATGACTTCCTGATCTCTCATGCTTGGTTCTGTAATTGTCCATACTGAACTTCAGGCTGTTTTTCTATCCACTCCAACCACTGCATTATCCTCTTTCTGTGAGACGTGTGCTTCCTTTTAGCATCATTTGGGTAAGTCTTAAATGATTGCATTCTTTTTGCTAGACTTCCCAGGAATGAATGTTTCAGATCTTCGGTGACCTTCAGAAGTGTTTCATCTTTGAGATAAACTAAATTTCTAGTCAAGTCAAGTGGCTTCATTATCATACCATCCATTCAAAGTATTGCAGCATGCAGTAGTACAAAATAACATTCCCTTGGACCACTGTGCAACATAAACACTGTACACTATGTACATAAACAAATTCTAGTGGCAAGTAAAAAGCATGGCACTTTACAATTAGACATTCTCGCACTGGGGCCCCATTTATAAAACTGTGTGGATTTGAGCATGAAAACATGTGCATGGCAAAAATGCAGGAAAATACGTGCAGCAAAAAATTGTTCTATAAAACCTGCTGTACACACATTTCTACACAATTTACTGTTTATAAATCTCAATCACTTTGTAAATATTCATACCCGAGTGTGCTTCAAATGCTGCCTGTGATAGGACGAATCACAGGATATTGGAAGACAATATAATAAATAAAAATAGCAGTTTAATCTTTGTATAGTTTAGTTATGAAAAGTGCACTTACCTGAAGGGTATATGAAAAGGCTTCAGGAGCAAATGGCCATGGTGGTGGTATGGAGGCATGCCAGAGGTGGAAACTCTGTCGGCAATTTTAAGATGAGTGAGAAGGCCCATCTCTCACTTTATTTCACAAGCATTGGCATGTCGACATCTTGGCATTAATTTGTGACATATTGGTGAAGGATGCCTGTTTGGCCGCATGCAGAGTAAACAGCTGGAAATGGAGGCACATAAGCCAGGTGTGCAAAAGAGCCATGAGATCAGAAAATCCCGGAGAAAGAGTGAAAAAATGAAAGCAACTTCAGGAAGCTGCCTGAGGTTGGAGATGCATGCACATGTGTGTGTGTGTTGGCAGCCACGTCAACAAGACGATCAAGACTTAGAGAGGCTTCCACCTAGATTGAGACTGCAGTGATGGAAGGTCACAAGCAGCGTCGCTGACTGGATTGTGTCAGGTCAGCGTAAAGGATTGGCCAGGTAGAACGCATACAAAACTGAGAGACACCCAGCAAGAGTCATCTTTTGACCATCTGGCATGAGGGAGAGAAGGTAGCTGAGCAAATTATATTTAGTGATTCTTATTTAGCATTCCTGTATATAGCAATTTACTATTTGTTTTTTTTTTCTGCTGATTTTCCTTTATTTTTGTTTTGTTTTTTACTTTGATTTTGATAACTTTTTTCTGTCCTCTTGATTTTTTGTCCCAGGAGAAGGAGGAAGATGAAGAGTTGTAGAGGACTGCATTTAATTTAATGTGCATGACACTAGGATTATTTTTTGTTTTTGTTGTCTTGCTGGCACTTTAACGAAGACATTTTCTTTGCATATATATATATTGTGAAGAAAGAATTAGGGGCGGCACGGTGGCGCAGTGGGTAGCGCTGCTGCCTCGCAGTTGGGAGACCTGGGGACCTGGGTTCGATTCCCGGGTCCTCCCTGCGTGGAGTTTGCACGTTCTCCCTGTGTCTGCGTGGGTTTCCTCCGGGCACTCCGGTTTCCTCCCACATTCCAAAGACATGCAGGTTAGGTGGATTGGCGATTCTAAATTGGCGTTGGTGTGTGGGTGTGTTTGTGTGTGTCCTGTGGTGGGTTGGCACCCTGCCCAGGATTGTTTCCTGCCTTGTGCCCTGTGTTGGCTGGGATTGGCTCCAGCAGACCCCCGTGACCCTGTGTTCGGATTCAGCGGGTTGGAAAATGGATGGATGGATGGATGGAAGAAAGAATTAGAGACAGCACACTTGTAAAGATTTGGGTTGGTAGCCCCGTATAGTGTAAGATTTAGAGCAGCCTTTCCAGGCTGAAACATTCAAACAAATTAATCGAACAGAGGACAACATTTTGGGAAGTGAGTGGATTTTTATAGTGAACTGGCAGGAAATTAGAAACAGAGGAAATACTGGGAAACAATCAGAAGGGTGGAAATGACATAGAAACTTGAAGCCAAAAGTGAAGTCATCAGGTGGGGCCCGAAAGAATGCCATTGTTATTGTGTGTATGGAAACGCAATTGTCTGAAAGTCTTCAAAAAGGTATGTTTATTCTTCGTCTTTTCTGTTGAATAAGACAGAGCGATATTATTGCCTTGTACCAAAACCACTTTCTTTGTGTTATCACACATTGTTGAGCCCGTCAGCTGATCCCTAAGCATGCGTGTGTGGCAATTTATACATATATTGTCACACACGTGCGACTAGGAAGACGTTGTATGGACCAAGTAAAGGTAATTCCATGCCAGGCCAGGGGGTGGCGGGGTGCACTAAACTTTCTCCTGTTATCTCCGCAGACCAGCCGCGGGAAAACCTGTCTGATTTAGAACAGAAGACACCACTTCCGGTTCCGGCACCCAGAAAAATATCACTTCCGGTTCCGGCGCCTAGAAAATTATAACTTCCAGCATCTACTTTGGATAATGAAGAACATCACTTCCGGTTCCCTTACATCACTTCCTGTCCTATCCCTTAAAACCACCATTTTGACAAACCATCATCAGTTCTGTTTTGGACTCGGTATAGAGAACATCTCCATATTTTTTTTTTTTTTTTTTTTCTGTTCTGTGCCTCTAAATTACACTACTGATCCATTTGGTTACATTACAGACACCTAGACCTTGAGCGTGTGCAGACAAAAAAGCTAAAACATTTTTTTAGTGCAATTAGCTCTATTAAAAAGGAACTAAACAGAGTCTACACACAATATTCATCACTTTTGAGGTGTAATATATTTGTCACATCAACACACATTATAATAATGGCTCAGTGATATAGATTATCATGCGTGTGAATCATCATTTAGCTGGTTTCACTGCTCGATCAAGGGTGTCATCATTTCCCACTTTCTCCAAAATGTTCTGAACGCATGGGTCAGAGCTGCCATAAATAAATGCCAATTTTCTGTTATAAATTCCAGTGTTTGCATGGAAAGTTGCATACGCACATTTCAAGAAAACTTTATAAATGAAGCCCTAGTGGCTTGACTCTACTGCAGCATTTCTGGACCATTTATTGTTCACCTAAACACAAACACTGCCTATGTGCACTTTACCAGTTGCTAAAGCAACTCTATCTACTCTGAAAGATGGTCTATCTATCCAAGTGAATGGCTGCATCAAGGAAGATATTATGCAGCCATTTTTCAGTAAAGATAAATATGGATCAGTCCCTCATCTATTTCTGGATTATCCTTTGAAGTCATCCAGCTTGTTGTTCAGTGCATGAGCATTTGAAAGCAGGACAGAAAGGAGTTTCAGCCTGATAAGATTTTATTCTATTCTAATGGGGACACCAGCTCGTTTACTTCACTTCTGTTTCCGTTCAACAGATATTTTTTTGGTTTGTCTGAAGCCATTTTCTCACAGGCTGATCTTCTCAGTATGTCAAGGCTATTCAACTACTTCCTTAATGTTGGGGTAATTTTATATGCTGAGCAGTGATCACTGATAAAGAGCAGTGTATAGCAACACTAGGTTTTCGGCATAATATACACAGCACAATCCACATGTGAAATAGTCTATCCATCCATCCATTATCCACCGCTTATCCGAGGTCGGGTCGCGAGGGCAGCAGCCTAAGCAGGGAAGCCCAGACCTCCCTCTCCCTGGCCACCTCCTCCAGCTCCTCTGGGAGGACCCCGAAGCATTCCAAGGCCAGCCGGGAGATATAATCCCTCCAGCGTGTCCTGGGTCTACCCCGTGGCCTTCTCCCAGTGGGGCATGCCCGGAAACCCCCCCAAGGAGGCGTCCAGGGGGCATCCTAACCAGATGCGCAAACCACCTCAACTGACTCCTCTCGATGCGGAGCAGCAGCGACTCGACTCCGAGTCTCTCCCAGATAACTGAACTCCTCACCCTATCTCTAAGGGAAAGTCCAGCCACCCTGCGGAGAAAACTCATTTCGGCCGCTTGTATCCGCTATCTTGCTCTTTCGGTCACTACCCAAAGCTCGTGGCCATAGGTGAGGGTAGGAACGTAGATCGACTGGTAAATCGACAGCCTCGCCTTTTGGCTCAGATCTCTCTTCACCACGATGGACCATTGCAGAGCCCGCATTACTGCGGATGCCGCACTGAAGCATCTGTCAACCTCCCGCTCCATTCTTCCCTCACTCGTGTACAAGACCCAGAGATACTTGAACTCCTCCACTTGAGGCAGTACTGTGTTCCCAACCTGGAGAGAGCATTCCACCCTTTTCCGGCTGAGAACCATGGCCTTGGATTTAGAGGTGCTGACTCTCATCCCCGCTGCTTCGCACTCAGCTGCATACCGCTCAAGTGAGAGCTGGAGGTCACTGTCCGATGAAGCCAACAGAACCACGTCATCTGCAAATAGCAGAGACGAGATTCTGAGGTCACCGAACAAGATCCCCTCTGCTCCTTGGCTGCGCCTAGAAATTCTGTCCATATAACTTACGAACAGAATCGGTGACAAAGGGCAGCCCTGGCGGAGTCCAACCTCAACAGGAAACGAGTCCAACTTATTACCGGCAATGCGGACCAAGCTCCTGCTCCTCCTGTACAGGGACTGGATGGCTCATAACAACGAGCCTTGTACCCCGTACTCTTGGAGCACACCCCACAGGATGCTTCGAGGGACACGGTCGAATGCCTTCTCCAAATTCACAAAACACATGTAGATGTAGACTGGTTGGGCAAACTCCCATGCCCCCTCCAAGATCCTGGCCAGGGTGTAGAGCTGGTCCAGTGTTCCAGGGCCGGGAGGGAATCCACATTGTTCCTCTTGAATCCGAGATTCGACCATCGACCGAACTCTCTTCTCCATCACCCCTGAATAGACCTTACCGGGGAGGCTGAGAAGTGTGATCCCCCTATAGTTGGAGCACATCCTCCGGTCACCCTTCTTAAAAATAGTGAAATAATGCTTGACATATTTTGCACTGAATTCATCAGACCCAGAGTAGCTGCACGCGCCACAATCATGCTGGAAAAAAGCGTGCTATAGCCATGTATTCTTTGTCAACAACAAAGGTTGGGAAGTCAAAGTAATCTGGCCACTGGCTTTGTCTTTTAAAATCTATCATACTCAAAATCACTGTAGTGGTTTACAGTATCTGTAAGCATACAACTCTATATGGCCATTAAATGTGATGAGCATTCATTTTCAAAGCAGTAATATAAAAGCATTTACAGAGTTATCATTAGGCATTCTCCTCAAGAAAACACCTTAAGGTAAAACACTACATGTTCATCCGTATTAAAAGTACAATCAATGCTGGTGATCTCTAAGCAAATATAAGAACACTAGCTATCTGCAATTCAAATATGCAATTTAACGAGAAATGATCTGACACATATATCCTTGTAGGCTATGTCCCAAGTGGTATAGTGGCCTAGATAATGTAAAAACAGTATGCAATACTGAGTATTTCATATACTACTTATTACTGCCATAAGTGGTGTTGGAATAAACATTTGGCCATGAAACATGGCCATTGCTGCAAAATTAAGTGTACAACGGATTCTTTTGCACCTCGAGTCTTTAGTTTATTCTGTCAAATATTAAGTTAATACACCACATGTTATTACTGTTTTCACTGTTAGCATTACTATTTAGCTATTAGCTATTTCTGCAGGATTTGTAAATCATGAAAGAAATCTAAGCAAGCAAATCGATGATGATGGAGAAGAAGGCATAGTTTATTGTGAAAATGCTGCAATGCTATTCTTCAAATTCACACAGTAAGCTTGATGCGTCGTGTTGACAAAATTATAAATGCATAGTATATGTATAGTTACTATAGTTACCTGCCAACTTTGCATAACTGTAAAGCAAATCAAATCAACCTCAGATAAAAATCTATTTCAATGTATTTTCTAATATCTCAAATGCATTTCAAGCTTTCCAAAATGATACTTTAATCATTTTCAGATGCCTGAAGTGTATTGTTAAGATATCAGAAATATATCTGGAGGTCTTAGAAATGACTTCCTGCCAAATCACATATGTTTTCAAAGAGTCTTCCTGTTATTTTATGATATTTGA
Source organism: Erpetoichthys calabaricus (assembly GCF_900747795.2). Taxonomy (NCBI): domain Eukaryota; kingdom Metazoa; phylum Chordata; class Cladistia; order Polypteriformes; family Polypteridae; genus Erpetoichthys; species Erpetoichthys calabaricus. Next base: position 142,141,994 of record NC_041399.2, read on the forward strand.
AATACATTTTAAGATATCATTATAAATACAGGAAGATATTTCATAATATCTGAATATCATTTTAGATCATTTTAAAAATATTAAATACATTTCTAGATAGCACAAAATCACTTCCTGTCAATTTTAAGAGATCATAAGAGATTTTAAAATACCTGAAAAGCTAAGCTGCATTTTAAGATATCTCAAATTCATTTTTGTGATATCTCAATGTGTTAATTTGGCTTGCCATACAGAAGTCTGTGTTGCTGTATGACACTGGAAAAAGTCAGTTGAACCGCCAAACAGAATATAAATATAAATAGAAAGTATTTTATTATAAAATGTCTGCCTTGGGAACATATTCATTTATATTTTGTAAGGGTTTTTTAAACAGAGCAAAAGAACTTCAAAAAGTTGGCAATCGCAAATTAAACCACAGAAACTGAATAAAAATGTTCAGTGAGTTACAGCAGTAATTGTTTATTTTGTCATTTATCATGTTAAACCATGTGCATTTTTTCTTTTGTTTAAAAGTCTACCAAGTATTCAACAAACTTATTCTTTTGTATTCCATTATCTTTAATGATCATATTGTTCATAAAAAAAAAAAAAGATGTGCATACCTTTCCGTGGCTTCCAACATAGAAAAAAAGCATTTTGTGTAAAATGTCCAGCAAGTTACACAAATGCACAATGCAGGAATGCACAAATATCTAGCTATCTTAACAATGGATAACACCACAATCACAAGGATGTCTGGTTAAAATCTCAATTCAGGTAAGTTGTTTGTGCATTTGAGGAACAAAAATAAAACTGGGTAGCATTCAAAAACTAAAATTCAATCAACCAAAAAATAACAAAAGAATATCAAATGAACAAAAAGAAGTACAGCAAGCATCTGATGATAGACAGTGAAAAGAAAAAAATACTCTTTTATCAATAAAAAAATTGTTCCCCAATTGTAATCTTTTTTTAAAAACATAAGGTTCCCTCACTGCCAAATTTTTGCTCTAACTGAAAATACTGTATTGGTGTCAATGGCTTAATACAGTATCAATACATATGCAAAGGCAATAGAAATGTTGACTACAGCACAGACATACGAGGGACGTTCAAAAAGTTTCTGCACTTTTATATTTTCATTGGAAATAGTGAAGGTGGGAGGAGTAGTAATTGGGCATTAAAAAGTTGGTATGATGCTGGGAACATTGCATCGCAAACGAAGGTGACTATGTAGAAAAGTGATGTCATTTGTTTTTGAAATTCTTAACAAATAGAGTTACAAAAAGTGTTGAAACTTTTTGAACGTCCCTCGTACATTACTGGGTTCATGGTAGACAAAATCATCTCTACTAACGGGAAACATAATAGAAAAAAAAATAATGAGCAACCAACACTTTTTTCACATATGTGATTGTCATAACCAGTATTTTCATCAGTAAGACTGGGAATTTTTATTTGTTTATCAAAACAATAATTTCAACAGTGTTAACACAAAAAAGAAAGAAAATTGCAAACAATTAGAAGTTTTTAATTTCAAAATCTAAAATGTCAACAATGTGTAATCATTTATTTCCCTGTTCAGTACTTGGTTGAACCAATTCATGCAACTATTACAGCAAACAGTCTTTTTGGATAAGTAAATATTAATTTTGTATAATGTATTAGAGTAAGATTCTTCCACTTGCTCTTGTAAAACTACTCAAGCTGTACCAGATTAGTTGTTGAGTGGCAGTGGACATCACTTTGTAGGTATTTAGTGGTGGAAAGGTCAGACCTCTGACTGGGCCACTCAAGGACATTAATTTGTTTAATTTTAGACCACTCCATTGTTTTTCCGGCAGTGTGTTTTGGATATTGTTCTGATGAAGGATAAGCTTCCTCTCTAATTTAAACTTTCTGAGAGAGAGTATCAAGTGTTTCTCCAGGAATTATCTGTATTGTGTAGCATTCATTCTCAAATCAGTCCTAAGCAGATTGCCAGTTCCTTCTGCAACAAAACATGACACAGCCACCACTACCTTTTACAGTGTGGATGGTGTTACCTTGCTGATGTGCAGTGTACAAAAAGTACCACTTTAGTCTCATCGGTCCACAAAATGTTCTGTCACATCTTTATAATACCTTCCAAATAAAGTTCTGCAAATTCTTTAAGGGCAAAAGTTTGGTTTTTTTTTTTATCCAGGGCTTGTTCCTTGCCACTCTTTTATAAAGGGCACTTTTTGTTCAGTCCCTTAGTGATTGTTGAGCCAAGAACATTCTTTCCACTGACTTTTGAGACTCAATCAGAGTAACAATTGGTGTCACATCACCTCTCTGATATGTGTCATTCTTGTTCTGTTTTTATGTGTGTTTAAAGCAGTGTGGCTCTAGTTTCATATTTTCCCATTTTTCGCATGATGAACTGCACTGAGCCCTAAGGTACAGTATGTTCTGTGCTTTTGAATCACAGATCTGTGATTCAATAATTATATCCCTGACTTATTTTTAATAATCATTTGTCTTCATTTTGGTTTGCTTTATGAAAAATCTATACCATAATGTTGGACCTCAGCAACAGAGGGTGTATTTATCCTCATAAAGGAATTGAGAACATGTATTCCACCCATTTCCTACAAGGAATATGAAGACTTTTTAAATCTCAGAATTTAGATTTTTCTATTTTAGCAAATTTCTTAAAAGGTTTCTTTTGATTTGGTATGATGCACACTATTTTGTAGATCAGCTGGAAAAATACTTCAATATATGTTAAGTTTGGAATATGAGATTAAGTTTGGAAGTAATTTTGGGGGTTGAAAACTTTTTCATTGTTCTAGATGTAAAATAGCCTTAAACCCTGTAAGTAATATGATCATTAGAGATTTGACAAACTTTATTAATAAAAGAGTAATCAACCAACCTCTGTACATGAGGGATGCCTTGTATCAACCCTTGATATTGAATCGCATTCCACAAGATGTTGCTTTAAATTTACTAGGTACACAATCTGTTTTTCTCCCACAATATGTTGACGTTATTATATATCTTACTGAAGTTGCTCTCAAATGGAATTATTTCTCTTTTAGAAAGCATTTAAGTTGCAATGGGTGCCACTTTCATTCCTAGCATTGCAAACATTTATGTGAATAGTATGGAGGAAAAAGGTATTTTTTGGACTACAATCCTCTTTTAAAAATATCTTGTTCTGGATTTGATACATAAATGATGTTCTAATGATCACCCAGGGTACTTCAGAATCTCTAACTTGCTTCCATTTTTTTTAAATTCCTGTGACAAGAATATTAAGTTCACTCTTGAGTTATGACACTACTGCAATTAACTTTTTGGATATTTCTGGTCAAATAAGTAATAAATTTATTTTTTACTCTGTTTAGAAAACCTGCTGACCATAATACACTCCTGCATGTGACTAATTTTCATTTTCAGTCTTTGGTTAACAAACTTCCTGCCTCTCAGTTTTTTACATTAGAGGAATGTGTTCCAACTGATCTGAATATATACAACAAACCAACTCTTTTGATGAGTAGAATGCTTGGGGTTATAGTAAAAGTAATGTAAAGAATGCTTATAAAAGAGCAGATTGTGATTGCCTGCTTTAGTCAAGTAAAAAAAAAAACCCTGCTAACAAATTGGCATGTAGTTTTACATTTTCAGTCTTCACTAACCAGTTTGTCAAAGCCATAAAAAACACTGGCACATTTTACAACTTGACCCTGTTTTTCTAGATCCCCTACTTTTCACTTGTACCCATAATCAAAACACTTATGATTCAACTTCTGTTAACCCCTTAACATTTAACAAATTGGCTCATTTCCATTGTATAAGATGCAGCTGTTGTAAAAAAAAAAAGTATTACAAGGTGAACAGATTGTCATTAAAAATACCAGTGTTACTTTAAAGCAACGCTCTGATTTTAACAATAGAGGGGTAATTTATGTATTGACTTGTACCTTCTCATTCTTTTACATTGGAAAACCATTAATACCAGTTAAACATACAATCATTGAAGATACAAGCAATAGTAATACATGTTTTCAACATTCTATATCAAGTCATTTTGTAGAGAAAAAGCATTCTGTATTTAAACTTAAATATTCATTGATGCAAAAAGTTACAATCACTGCTAGGGGTGAAGATTTTAGTAGTCGTTTATTTCAGGTTTAAGCAGTCTGGATTTATAAGCACAATATATTATCACCCCAATGCCTTAATGAGACCAATAAATTAGCCTTCTACCTATACATATACATAGGTAAAAAAAAAACTTTTTTTATTGTTAAGCACTTTGAGGTACTTTCATTTATGAAAATGTGCTATATAAATAAAGGCTGTTGTTTCAGGCATGAGCTGATAGATTATATATATATATATATATATATATATATATATATATATATATATATGAAAAAAAGTCTACCACTGCGGTTCTCAATTTCAGTCAGGGGGTACCCCTGTGGCTATAGCTTTTTATTCCATCCAGTTTTTCAAAACAATGGGTTACCTTTACTTCTACTAATTAGTGTACATATGAACATGACACTGCAGAAGCTGTTCCTCTTTAACATGTGTCTGCACTGCCTGTCACTAATTACCTGTATAAGGATATGATTATGATTAACCTTCCTCTTATGTTAGCTTTCTTTTACTATCTCTTATGTTAACGGGTCGGTTTTGACCCGTGTCTTTAATCAGCCATATTACCCTCAAAACAATTATTTATCATCCAATTTTTTTCCTTACCTCTTGGTTACTTTGTTACGCTTCCTTGTCCATTAAAAGAATGTTTTTAATATTTTTGCTGTGACCTCATGAGCTTTTACTTTAACAGCATACCTCTCGTTTTCAATTTTAAAAAATGATTAAATGAACCTCAAGAGAATTATTTAAATAAATAAAAGGTTGTTATGTTACCTGACGGGGTATTAGAACACATCTCTTAAATAAATTTGTTATATATATTTTTTATTATAATATTAATTACTATAGTAACATCTATGGTGTTATGGGCCAAATTTGACCCATATATATTTATTTCAAAGAAAAAGGCAAAAAAGTATTTTCAAAAATAACTTTAATATAAATGGAAAGCTAAACAAGTAAATCTCAAAATGTGGATTTGCAAGGTCAAGCAAACAACGAACAATCAAGCAAATCAAACCAATAGAAATGAGGCACTAGTTCCAAAAAACATCTTTGTGTGCAAGAACATGCATGTGCATTTAGATGCATGTGTGGCAAAAAGTGACACTTTTAGTGTGTTCTTTGCAAATATATTTTTTGCAGTAGAAGCAGAGTACGTTTGTCTTTCTGTCTTCATTGCTAGGGCAGACCTGACACCTCTTTCTTTCAGGTGGCCTCAGTGGGGTTGTGGCTGTGGCTGTGTAGGTTGATGTTGAGGCAGTGCTGGCCAGAGAGGATGCTGGCACTGATGCTCTTTGTGTTGCTGATGGTGTGGAAGGAGTGCTACGTGAGCTCTGCAGCTGTCTGACCAAGGCTGCAGCGGCTGGGTCCCAGGGCACCCGTTCCCTTCGCTCATTGTGTGCCTTGACAAGGGAACTTCCTAACTCCTCAAGAAACATTCTCCGCTTGTTTTTTCTGGTTGAGTTCCACCCTAGGTGAATGTGGGCCCACAACACAAATGCATTGTATGCAGACACATCTAGAATGTTATAAAACACAACCATTGGCCATCTCCTGGTCATTCTCTGGCAAGTGTAGGTGGCAGTCAACTTGTCCAGGTTGTCCACTCCACCTTTGTTTTTATTATAGTCCAAGATAATTATGGGCTTTTTGTCACTTGCTGATGACACAGCTGCGTCTTTGTGAAAAGTGGACATAAGTATCACACTCCAGTGTTTTTTTGGACAATATGAAACAACCGTGGTGGTGTCTGTAAAAGCAAATTTTGAAGAAAATGGAGCCCTGTCCTTCACCTGCAAAATTTCGGCAGGCAGCTCAGGTTTATTTTTTTTTACTGTGCCCACCATGGTAAGTTTCCACCTGAGAAGTTCTTGTCCAAGGTCATAGCTGGTACAGACATTGTCACATGTGATATTGTGACCCCGCAGTCCAGTAGTCATATCGAGGACTACACATTTTCCTTAATTTTTCTCAGGAATGCCACTTGCATGTTTGCCTGTGTAAATCTGCAGATTCCATGCATAGCTGGTTTTTGCATCACAGGCTGCCCAAATTTTTATGCCGTATTTCCCTGGCTTACTAGGCATGTACTGCTGGAAAGGGCATTTTCCACGGAAAGGGACAAAACGTTCATCTACTGTTACCTCTGGCCCTGGGTTGAATATCAGTGGAAGGAGCTGCACCCACCTTTCCCAGACATCCCTGATGGGAGCAAGCTTGTCAGATTTTTCTCTAGTTTCTCTGTTGTCAAATCTAAGGACTCTTGATATCATTCGAAATGACTGAAGTGACATTGTTGCCCAGAAAATATTTCTGCCTGTCGACGCATCCCAGAGACTATCAGTGGCCTCATTGCTGGATTTGTAAACACCAGCAAGAAGAAGAACACCAATATAAGCATCCAGGTATTCCTCATCAATGTCATTCCACATGTTGCCATGAACCTTTTTTCCTTCAAGGTTTGTCATAGAAATCATGACTTTCTTTAGTGACAATGGCATGAACAGATCAAAACATGTCTTGATGTCACTTACTCTCGTCACAGCAAACCTTGTGATTCCAGGGGTCATTTTGATGACATTTGCAGCAGCTGCCCTGCCATGTAAGTCAGGAGGTACTGAGCTCCAACAGATGTTACCACTTTTGGATTTGAACGTTTCAGCAGGAGTGAATGCAGCTTCAGCATCGGTGACCTCCTCATCAGACTCATCAGATGTGTCTGTGCTTTCTGGTAGATACTCTACAATGTCTTCCTCCTCGGAAACCTGCTCATCTGTATCACTATGCTGTTCTGTGTCCTCTGCCTCATTTTCAGAAAAGATATGATCCAGAGCTTGGCTTACTGTAAATCTTCTTCTCATTTTTGACTGCTGCAAACAGGAGATGTGTACTCTGCAAGTCACCAACGCTAAACTAAATTTGTCTTATGCAAACCTTACATGTCTGAACATGTCTGTCTTTGTTTGTTTGTTTTGTTTGTTCAGGTAAGGAGACACACAGGCAAAGAGAGAAGCCCCTCAAAGTGTGTTTATGATTTTTGTTTTGACCCTAACTATTGTTTTATAACCTTAAGTTATAACTGGGTCAAAACTGACCCTACCAACACAAAGGTAATAATTTTCACCAGAGCATTTTATAATTTAGTACAATTGTTTTTTTTTGTTTTATTTTAATTAAATACAGATTCCTGACAAAGTCAAAAAGCCTTGATGCAATAAACAAAATTAGGTAGTAGTTTTATGCATTTAAAAAGTAAAACGGGTCGGGGCTGACCCTAACACAAGAGGAAGGACCAATCTTTACAGAAGAAGTTGAATTAAAAAGAAAACGCTACATAAAAAAAGTTTAAGGCTATGGAAAAAATAAAAACCTTTTCAGAATTTCTTCTAAATGTAAATATCACACTAGAGCAGTTTTCTGAATCAAAATAAGAGACAAAAGAGGCCAGCTGATTCAATATCTGACTCACTGAACTGTGAAAATGTTTGGTACACAGTGGTACCCCAGGAATGAACTTGAGAACCACTGGTCTATAGTAATAATGCTTGAATTAATCAATTTATAATCTTCCTGTATGTTGACAAAAATATAAAGTCTTTTCAGAGCTCATGTTTTCAAAATGTGGTCCTTAGGTAATTTGACTAGAATATTGCCTTGGTCCCATACTGGAGTTACTTGGACATTGTTAGCAGTTTTTTGTTAAGTCCGTGCTCTGATTTTTGCTTTCCTATATCCTTATGATGAGGTTTCAAACATGTTTCTAACACCACTTCTAATAACTTGTCTTCCTGGACAAATATGTAAATGTTTAAATTATCACCAGATTAGATAGATATACTTATACAATGCATCTTTGAAATATTATCAGTGGACTTACCAGTAAATTTCTCTTCAGGCCAGTTTTCTTCTAGTGGAGCTGTTACAGAAGGTGTGAAACAAGGAATTCTAAAGGATATAGTAAAATTTGTTTGCACATCATTCCTGTGCAGTTTTAAAAAAAAAACTTTCTATGATTATTAGGTATTTGCAGTTATAGCTCTAATAGAAAATGGGCTAAAACTGACCTGAAAAAACAATATGAAGGACATAAGACAGAATATGAAGGATCAGAAAGTGTGTCCAAGCAATAATTTTACTGTAAAGCTAAAATAAAATCTCGCAAAAATGGATAAAAGCATAGACAGGAAAATGAGGAAATATAAGAATAAAATCAAAGTATTTGGGGCTTACCAGGAACAACTCGCATCAAGGAAGCAGAACAAATGATGTCTGCTGCTGATTAAAGAGCAACTGCCCATATAATCTAAATGCAACATGCTTTGTAACTTCCTTGTGATATCTGAAGATAGATTTAAAAGGAAAAACATTGGGAATGAAGGACTAACTGAAAACTAAAAAGTCCAAACCTAGTGAAATGTGTAACAGAATTTCTTTCTAAAATACTGGGATTGGACTTTAAAACCAAAATTGACACCTTAACTGCTCATTGCCTGTGTGGACTGAATCCCTTGAAGCCTAGAATTGTATTAATTAGATTTGATAAACTATGGTATAAAGAAAATATTATATTTCACCTTAGACAGAAGGAAGATCATATTCCAAAACAGCCACCGCCAAATTTGTATATTCACAAATTTCTCTGACACAACTGTTGCCTTAAACAGCTCCCAAGTAAAGGCGAAATCAAAAATTGTCTTCTGTTTCTGGCTTGACGCAAAGTAACAGTTGATGGTCAATTGTATATCTTCACCTCTCCAGAGGAAGCAGAACAACAGCTAAAACATTGGTTCCAACAATCTTTAAAACTTGAAGTTACCATTCTAAGTGTAGGAGTCAAATCGTGCATTTGGAATGAAAAGAAGAATGCCAACAATGTGTGAGCGATTGATCAAGTATTTGTGTTTGCATCTTGTACCAGTTTGAATATATGTTTGCTGCTATTCCAGCTTTATTTTCTGATTCTATTTTCTTTTTATCTGAAGACGTTAGTAATATTTTTATCTTTCATTCCCTTATATAAGGTTTTGGTACAATAATTCTATATATACAGTGTAGTATAGGATAGAATAATGAGAATACATTTAATGCTTACTTTTCATGTACTACACAGTATTAAGTATATGCTAATCCATTAATTAACAGCAAGTGAGAGGATACATTAGTAATACATATAAGTGTATATGTGTGTTTGTAGGATATATGCACGTGCATCCATATACTTGTGTATGCTTATATACTGTATATATATCTGAATTACATTACTTTCAGCTGTTTTTTGATAACATTATAAAAATAGTGTAATTAGAACATAAGATATGTAAACACAGTATAAAGTATACAATATATATTAATAAGTATCTGTCTTTTAAAATACCTTTCTGTAACTATCTAAATACAGCTTTTTTCCCTTTTGGAGTGACGGTTCAATATGCTACCCCAGGTTTTTTCTACCTGGACTATAGTATTATAAAGATGTGAGGGCTTTTAACTGCTGATATCTCAGCTCACTCTTACTTCCCTGCTGCCAACGAAATTTTTGGTGTTTTGGGCATGCCCTGTCTCTAAGTATGTCAGAGGACTGGTCTTAGCCTCACTTGGGGATACAACATGGGGAAGGGTTAGAGGGACGGAAAGTGAAAGGAAAGAAAGTAAGTTATTATCTCTCTATTTCTTTTACCCCCACAAACTGGCAATAAAGATATGAAATTAATGTTAAAAATGAATCTTAAATAACTGGAGGTTGAATCTTGTTTTGCATTTTTTCTTTGTATTTCTACTTTTCCATTGTTTTCCCTGTATTGATTTTGGAGTAGAAGGTTGTATCTGTTATGTAATTATTATTTGACCAGTAATGGCGCACTGCACAATAATGGGCAGTGAATACACTTGACTTGAGCATTCATAGTTTTCATACTCTTTTTCTGTACGTTTAGCATTCGTTTGCTCAGAGGTTGATGCGCTTGCTGCTTCCTGAGCAGCTCTTCTTTTCTCCACCCTAGCAGCCCGCTTCTTCTCTTCTTTCGTTGGCATCTTTTTGCATTAAAACTGATTAAGTCAGTGTTTTTGTTGCAATTACTTAGTATGTTTTCTTTAATTTTTCACTTAAGCTGGCACTTAAGTCTTCAATCTGCCTCAAGAATGATTTAAGATATGAAGAGGTGGGGGAAGTGACGGCAAAGGTGGTAGGGATGAGAATAGCGCCCGTACACATGCGCTGCACGGCCGCCCTGCAGGCCGCTGCCGAGAGCTGATTGTACAATAAAATAAAATAAAAATAAAAAGAGGAATAACCTTGGAGGTCAATCATCATCCTGAAATCAGATAGTAGATATCATGTAGTATATGTGTACCAAATTTCAGGTCAATAGGTCAAATGGTTTGTGAGCTACAGGTGATTTAAAATCCTGGACAGACAAACGAACAGCCATGGTAGCATATTATATATAAAGATTGACTAAAAATAAAACAAAAAATTATTAAATAACCTTTCTTCTGCCATTTTTATCAGCCTTTATCATTAATCACTACTCATGTAAAACTACTAGATAAACTTTTATTATGAAGGTTTTGTCCAATTATTGGTAAAGTAATGTGCCCAGGTCGAACTGGACTTATCCACTCGCAACATGTTTCTGACAACATGCGTATATTACTTCATATACAAAATACATATTCTAACAAAAAACAACCATTAAAGTGGTCAAACATATAGGCAGTCCTACAACAAATGGGCCGATTTATTTGTTAGCCTATTCCAAACTTTATACTCATCACACCTACCAGCCATGCTTACTAATTCTAAGATGTCTCCCTTTTTCCTTGTTACAAGAGGCTCTTGATGGGGTTGTCCCTTATCTCCCATTTTGTTTGCCCTTTCCCTTGAGACATTGGCAATTGTGATTTGTTTTTTAAGTGATATTTCTCCAATTACAACAGTAATTTCCATGACTCTATTTTCCTATATACAGATAATATTCTTTCATTTTTTAAATAATGCTCCATCAGATATACCATCAGTTCTGCACCTACTGTATTTGAAAAATTCACTAAATCTTGTCTAAGTCTGCTTTACTCCCTCTTAATAATTTCTACAAGCTAACTCACATTTCCTCTAAGATACCAGCATATCCTAATTTTGTTATCTAGGTGTAGTCATTTCCCCAGTCTAAATTCAGTTGTATCCTATAATTATCAGTCAGTCCTTAATGAAATCAATAGCTGTTTGGTATCTTCATAAGTAAGCATCTATGGTGTTGATGTGCTCAATCAACCTTCTGCAAACAGCTCGGTCCCACACCACCTCACCAATCAAGCCCCTTTACTTTAGATCTTCTTTTACTTTATATATGCACCTCCACTTTGGCCTCCCTCACTTTCTCTTCCCCTGTACTTCCATTCCCATCACTCTTTTGCCCACATATTCATTATCTCTCCTCAACACATGTCCATACCACTTCAACCTACGTTCTTCAAACTGTACTTTCTTAGATATTTCTTAACACTTTTGTTGTACCTCTGATTGTCTCATTTCATATTCTATCCTTTTCTGTAACTCTCTCAACTTCTCATTCTGCGACATCTTACTTCTTCTTCTGTGCTCCCTTTATTGTCCATGTCTCAATCATCATTGCGGATTTATCACTGTCTTAAAAACTTTACCTTTAACCTTTGCCTTAATTCTTTGATCACACAATACTCCTGATACCTCCTTCCTTAAAGCATCTATTTGTGGTATCTGTGATGTATCCAGAAATGCATTAGATTGTGTGTTGTCTTCTTTGAGCTCAGTAGAATATAAAGACTTATAATAATCTCTAAATGTGTGCATTATATTTTTATGGTCAATGATTTCTTCTCCATTCTTGTTGGTGATTACTGGTATTGCATTGTGTACTTCTTGTTTGTGAATTTGTTGAGCTAAAAGCTTATTAGCTTTTTCTCTGTGTTCATAGTAATGATGTCTAGACTTATAAATAAGTTGTTCAGTTTCTTTAGTTGTTAAGATGTTAAGTTCTGTATGCAGGGCCTGCCTTTTCCTGTGGAGAACTTCATTTGGACACCTGGCTTGTTCTTCATCTATTCTAGTAATTTCACTTCTTAGCTCTGACACTTTCTTGGTTTCTAATTTATTTCTGTGGGAAAGATATGAAATAATCTGTCCTCTTAAGAAGGCCTTTAGAGTTTCCCAGAGTGTTCCTGCAGAAACCTCTGTGGACGTGTTTGTCTCTAGGAAGAAGCTGATTTGTTTGGATATAAATTCTGTGCAGTTCTCGTCTGCCAATAAAAGAGGGTTAAGACGCCATCTACGAGGTGAGTGTGAGGGGCTTAATGATTTTAGCTCCAAGACTAGAGGGGCATGGTCAGAGATAACAATTGTGTCATATTTGCATGATTTAATTGTAGGCAGGAAATTATTATCTATAAAAAAATAATCAATTCTTGAGTAGCTATAATGCACTGGTGAGTAGAACGAATATGTTCTTGAGTTTGGGTTAAGAAACCTCCAGGGGTCTGATAAGTTGTGATCATTTAAAAACTGTGTAATTATCTTTGCAGTATTAGATGTCGTCCCCCCTGTCACAGAAGTCCTATCTAAAAGTGGATTTAAAACACAATTAAAGTCCCCAGCCATTATAATTTTATGAGTGTTCACATTGGGAATGGATGCAAATAGAGTTTGCATGAATTCCTTATCATCAACATTGGGTGCATAAACATTTATCAGAATCATTTTACTGTTATATAAGTTTCCCATGACCATCACATATCTCCCTTCAGGGTCCGATACTACATCTGATGCTACAAATGGAACTGTTCTGTGTATGAGAAATCCCACCCCTCTAGTTTTCTTTATAAAGCTAGAATGGAACATTTGGCCAGTCCAGTCTTAGTAAGTGGGTCTCCTGTAAAAATACCATTTTAGCGTTTAAGCCTGTTAGGTGAGAGCATACTTTCTTTCTCTTTAATTCGTGATTCAGGTCTTTAACATTCCAGCTCACAAAGTTAACTGTCCCATCATGGAGACATTGATTCTGAGTTTTTAATGTCATTTTATAGTTTTAATTGGTAATGTGGCAGTTTTAATCTTAGTTTCAAGATTCCCCATGAGTTATTACATTTTAGCCTATTGTTACATTGATATTTATAATTATAAGGATTACAAGAATAGATTAGATATAACCTGCTCTCCTTCTCTCCCCCCTTTATCCCCCCACCCCCCCCATTTTGCCTCCCCACATGAGGCTAGATCCCACTTCGCGATGTCCCAGTCCTCTGACATACAAAGAGACAGAGCATGTCCAAAACAAAACAAACCCCACCCTGCAGCGGCGTTAGAGAATTAAAACAGAGATATCTTTTGCAGCTAAATTCTTAATACTATCTGCCGAAAATATTATCATTAACAGTCTTTAAGCTTGAAATAATCTTCAGCGCTTTTAAGTTATTAAGATAAAAAAAAAAAAAAAAAAAGAAGAATCAACCCTGGGAATGATTTTAAAAACTAGTCTAGGATAAACCTGGTAATTCCTACTGTAATTGTATAATGGTAATACTGTAGTATAAATAGTAGAAAAAGCAATAAACCAAGGGTATGATGTTAAACAGTCTACTTTAAGGTATAGTAGAATAAAAAAAACAAAAAAAAAAAACGAATCCTACTTTAATTACTTCCACACTTTCACACTCACGTCTATAACTCTATAACTCTAATTAAAACATAAACATATAAAGTCCAGATAAAGAAAAGGATGTATAATTATAATACCAGTCTCTTTAAACATGGATCCAGAGAGCAGATCATAGGTCCTTCCCATGCCTTAAAGAATACGGCTCCGTATTAACTTTCAAAAAAGTGTCGGAAACAGCTTCTTTAATTCTTTTTCAGCTTCTTCTTTGCTTAGGAAAATATAATATTGATCTTGAACTTCCACTTTCAGTTTGGCGGGATGCAAGAGGCTGTATTTGATATTGGCTTTCCGTAGCAACTTTTTAATGTCAATGTAGGCTGCACATTTTGCAGTTGTTGATGGTGAGAAGTCAGGGAAAATACGATAAGATTATTTTCGAATATAATCTCTTGCTTGTGTCTGAGAAGTGCCATCACATCAAGCTCCTGATACCTTCTTCCAATTGTTCCATCCAAACAGCACTCTTTGGGTTTTTTTCTGCATTTAGTTTTCCATCTAAAGTAGCTCTTATCAGTTAATAAGACATTAAATTTGTCATCTAAAGAAAAGATGAATGAAGCCAGTTACCTGCCTTTCAGTTATGAAGTAATACACTACTTATGATGTAGTGCATCTGAAAGATATTGTACATTGTCACAGGAGGTTGGGGGACAGACCCAGCTGGGACACCTGGAAGGACCGGGAGGTGGCGTTTACGTCCTCCGGGCCACAAGGGGGCAACCGACCTGGATCTGTAGAGGACCACGGGAGAGGAGCAAGGAGGCTCTGCTCTGCTCTGCCACTGCCAGGGGGCGCCCCGAGCCTCATGGAGCCCGGGAAACATTCCCTTTCGCCACACCCAGGAAGATGGAAGAAGAGCCTTCCAGGGACACACGGAGTGCTTCCGGGTGCAAGAGCAGCACTTCCGCCACACCAGGAAGTGCTGCCGGAAGAGCATCATCAAGCACCTGGAGCACGTCCGGTTGAACATAAAAGGGGCTGCATTCCTACAGTCTGGGTGCTAGAGTCGGGAGTGGGAGCAGGACAAAGCTCCCGTGGAGAGAGGAAAAGGAAGCCCACGGACAGTGTGAGAAAGGCCCGTATTGGGGGTGATTGGTGCTGGGAGCACTGTGTGCTATGTGGGACTGTGTTAAAAAAACGTGTGCTTTTTATAAAGATGTGGTCTCAGTCTGGTGGTGTCCGGGCTTATCTCACAACATATTTATATATGTTTTCATAGACTTCCCCAAAATGTTTTTATACACCAGTTACTCACTGTTGAAACTTTACTCTTTATTTACAAAACCATATATTGATGGTTTCTTTGGAGTCATCAAATGTCATATAAAATAAATGAAGATTCTTTAAAATTATTTGAATTTTTATGTGAAATGATATATAATATAGAAAATTATATTTTCTCTGCATTACTATAAAGTATATTCCTTTAATCCATTAAATGTATTCATAACCTAAATAAATCCATTGCAGTGCTTTTTCTATCAAAAACTGCAAGTCAGGTATTTCAAGCAATATGAAATGATTGTTTAGACTGGAGTGAAAAGCAAAACACACAAGCAAGGTTTGTTAGTATTTCCAAGGGGTTCACTTTTTTTGTTTTTTGAGATGTTAAAAAGGATTCTTCTGTACTTCCTTTTCACATTACTTTTAAATTAATGGTTATGAAGCAATAAATGCCTTTCTGAGATCTCCTGTACACCGACAGCACTGATTTTACTAAACCTCTTTAACAGACTGATGGAAATGGATTTCCTGTTTGGTCTTGCAGGAATTTAACACAAAGTGCTGGCCAGAGCTAAACTATGTTAGGAATTACATCTGTTTCACAGGATTTTTTTAAAAGTCCCAGATGATGAATTGTTGAATGTATTGTGTTCCACAGACTTTGGCATCTTGCAGATTTCACAGCTAAATAAGGATGTAAAAGGATAATTGTGGCAGTTTCTTTATAAACATATGTAATTAAACATTCAATGTGTACATTCCATTTGTTCTAATAAGATCATTAATAACTTATGGATTAAAAATATTTCACCCATGCTTGGTTTTCTTTTCATTCAAGAATTTTAAATATGGAATACATGTTAATGCACACTACTTTGACAAATTAGCAACTTTTATAATAGCAAGGTTTCTTTGTATCTCATATATGGTATTTTGTTGACACCATATTTTTAGTATCTTTTTTTTAGAGATGCAGTTACACTTTAACTTGACTTTCATGCTACCTTATGCATCCTTTACTATTCTTCCAATTTGTTACATTTTTTTATAATTGGGTCACAGTGAGACCAACTCTGTTACAGAACCACACCTAGTGTAAGTCAGGAATCAATCCAACCTGTATAGGATAATTAGGGCACACACATTCACACAACAACTCTGTGCCAGTTTAGAGTCTGTGGTTAATGTAATATACATATCTTTGGGATGTAAGAGGAGACTGGAGTAACAGAAGAAAACCCACTGGGAGAATATGCAGTCTACTGTACATTCAAAGACAGGGTGGGAAACTGCACCCTGGTCCCTAGAGTTGTTAGGCTCTTGTACAAACCACTGCAAGCTGCAGCTGTATTTTTTTCATGTACTTGAATAGGGTACTTCTAGATAGGCTCAATGTTCTCATGAGAATTGTTCTAACAGGTCTCAATTCCAGCCTCAAACAGGTATATTTTAAATATCACTTACAGGCCTTGATTCCAGATCAAGCCCTTGCATCATTAAGGTGATACTACAATCCAACAAGACATCCATCCATCCATTATCCAACCCGCTATATCCTAACACAGGGTCACGGGGGTCTGCTGGAACCAATCCCAGCCAACACAGGGCACAAGGCAGGAACAAATCACGGGCAGGGAGCCAGCCCACCGCAGGACACACACACACCACGCACACATTAGGGTCAATTTAGGATCGCCAATGCACCTAACCTGCATGTCTTTGGACTGTGGGAGGAAACCAGAGCACCTGAAGGAAACCCACACATACACGGGGAGAACATGCAAACTCCACGCAGGGAGGACCCGGGAAGCGAACCCAGGTCTCCTTACTGCGTGGCAGCAATGCTACAACTGTGCCACCATGCCACCCCCAACAAGAGAAGACTGGAAAAACTTTTAATACAACAAATATAAACAGCTTTTTTCTACAGAATCTAGAACTTTAGATGCCTTTTCTTCCAACTCAAAGAAATCTACAAACTCAAAAGTGAACACACAAAACATAAAGAACGATAATATGATTAATGGCCCCTAACTCTAAAAATAATGCATTAGATATGGTCAATTCTGATACTAAAAACCTCCTAAATTAAACCCTAATTTAGAATTTGTTATCCCTATGGTTCACCTTATAATTCAAAATCATAACAATTCAGTATGGCATCTTTCAGTTTTCAAACTTCTCTTGATTTGCTGGATTCAGTATTTACTGTATTAGATTAATGTAACTACAAGGATTTACAGATTTAAATTTTTCCAAAAACTCAAATCTCACATATTTTAACTATGTTTAAATGTGTACCACCTCCTTCTGAAGTCAAAAAAGTAAGTCTTTCTGTGGGCTATTTTGATTGCATGAAGGGTATGGAACATTTGCCAAATCTCCTTGAACTATTGATTCAATTTGTAAAAAAATTCTCTCCTAAATTATACCTTTATATTGCACAAATTCCAATTCCACAACCAGACTAAAAAAACTGTCCATCAAAGCTTTTTGGACTTCAATACAACTATACTAAATTACACCAAACCTCTGACACTTCCACTCTACCCAAATAAATGACAGGAATAATATCTAAGGGGCTTGACTTTGGATTCGACGCACTTTATCTTACACTACTGGTTTTTACAAACAGGGATTTTATCTTTTTACATTTTCTAATCCTTTATACTGTGTATTTCAGCCTTTTTTCATTACCTTAAAAATCACCATACCTACACCTTTTCTTTATTCTTTCCCTGATCTTAAAGATCTTTTATTTAACCCTAATGGTAAATAATTGATTTTTGTTAAAACCTGCAATTCTAACTTTACTTTAAAATATCTTTGGTATATGCTTGGTGCACTGAGGTTATCCCTTTTTACATAATCCCAATTTAAAAAGCATCGCACAGGAACTCATATGGGTCTTTGCACAAATCGACATCCCTAAAGAAGTCCTTGTGGATCATGGAACGCTTTTTACGTCGATATGTTTTGGGGAAGTTGCCAAATTTCTCAGAATTAAGCTTTTAAAAACCTCAGTATACCTCAGCATCTTAGTTGCAAATGAATAATGCAATATGATAATAATATGAATAATGTTACGTCCGTGCCTCAATGTTTTCTGAAATGTACTATACAGGTCATAAAATGAATAATTCCAAATATCATATATACCTATGTTTCAGTTTTTTTTTTTGTCAGTGCAGCTTTGACATCATGGACCATAAGGTGCATACTAATTCAGCATAAGCAGGAACACTTAATAAAACTGAATGAAAAAAAAAAACAAGTGACAATGAGATACGAATAAGGCAGATTCACCAGCGTTTGTGTGTCAGCTTTTATCCATTCAGATCAAAGAATTTCCAGTTACATTGTCTCAAAACACCACTCACATCTACAGTTATTCCCAGTTTCCAATAAAAACTAACAGCGTCAGATCCCTGGGGGGGTTGGCAGTAGTATGTGTCGTGATCGTGACTGAGAGAATAAAAGTGAAAAAAAAGCTGACTTTTACAAGTACTAGAAATTTACAGCGGCTGTTACAGACGCAAACCAAATGTATGTGTTTATTGTATAATATTAACAATAAGAGCAACTCAGTACTCAAAACATTAAAAATATGAGGCAGTCAGGATCAAACCGGGGAACTCTTAGTTACAAGTCAGCAATTCTTACTGCTGCACCACAGAAACTGTTGTATCATCCTTGAACCTTTTGTGAGTGTTTATTTGATCTTTATACTTCAGGCTTCACGCATTATATAGTTTATGTTAGTCGTTTATTACTAAAATATGAAAAACGTTTCTGTTTTAACGAAGTGTTTTCACACAGATTACTGTAGAAACGGAACACACATGAAATGCATGTGTTCCAAATTACGATCTATTATTTCCCTATACAACTCTAGGCACCTGACTCCCAGATAATCAAGGCTGGAACTGGAAGAACTTTGTGCCTGTTCCACAGCGGTCAGGGGATGGAATAGTAGGTTGCTTGCTGCTTGTCTTGATTGGCACATTTACAAGACAAAAGACAAGGAGGTGCGAAGGGAGTTTTTTCGTAGGCTTTAGTAATTCTAGTGTTAATCAAATGCTCAGACACATGCTAGACAAAGTAGTCAGTGAAGACAGGCGGAACTGGCATCAGTTACATCCCCTTGTCCTGTTTGCGTACTGGGAAGACCTAAAAGCCTCCACAGGGATTTCATCTTGTGGAGTTACAGTATAAAAGACAACCCTGCTGTATTTTGGATGTTGTAAAAGAAGGTTGGGAAACTCCCTTCTATAAACATTCTTGAATATTTCACACAGTTATGCAATAGATTTGAAAAAATCAGGCCATTTTTATAAAAGCATATGTAATGTGTGCAAGCTGTGGAAGTCTGTCTGTATAACCACTAGACGACCCTCCATGAGTTCAGTCCCGGAGATCATATCATGATGTTGTTTCCCCACCTTCATTCTAAATTATTGGTTTGTTGGCAAGGAGTCTATGAAATCAAAGAAAGAAAAAGGCTTTTGGACTATTTGTTGAAACAGTTGAATTGTCTGCCGGACGAAAGGGTATATCACATCAATTTATTGAAGCTGTGGAAGGACCAGGACCCCAAGCCCCCTTCCGGCTGACCACAATCATTTTATGCCTACATTTGATGCTAAATTCTGGTATGGATTTGACACCCAAACAATGACAGGAGCTGGAGATAGCAATACTGTCTGTTAGAGGCGTGGTGAACAAGTGACCCAGATGGACTTCACTGATTGCTCATGACATTATTACCAAATCAGGGAAGAATGTCCGATAATACCTGTATCGGTTCCTGGCGGGAAAGAAGACAGACATGGAGCTCAAAATTAATCTGATGCTGCACCTAGGTGTTTATAGTCCCTAGTCTAGCCCTGTCGTTTTAGTTCCAAAACCAGGTCTCATCAGAAAGGTGTATTTCCTGGCTACACTGGATATGACAAAAGGGTATTGGCAAATTTCTTTAACAAAATCTGCAAATGAAAAGACTGCATTTAGCATTTCTTAGTGGACATTGGCAGTAACATGTTCAACCATTTGGTTGCCTATAGTGCTGCCTACCTTAATGATGTAGTCACCCATTCCAGCACCTGGGAGGAACATGTGATGCACGATCTGACAGTTGTTCATTCACTTTGTGAGGCAAGTTTCCAAATAAACCCTAAAACATGTTTCTTCAGGCTAATGAAGGCTACATATGGAGTGGAGGAACATTCAGACCACAGTGCTCCAAGGTTACTACCATTATGAATTGGTTCTCATTTGCAAACTCAGCAGCAAGTACAGGCTTTCTTGGGGCTAGTGGGGTATTACTACCGGCTTGTGCCTTCTCCAGGAGAGCTGCGCCCTTTCACCAATTTAACAAAAAAGCATGCTCCCAATATGATGATACTGGATTAAAGTATGGAAGCTGCATTCTGTGACCTATAACATCCCCTTATGTCAGCACCAGTGTTGATTTCCACTGATTTCTCTTTACCTTTTTATCCTCCAGATCAATGCTTCAGACACAGGCTAGGAACCCATGCTGGGCCAAAGCATCGGTGGTGCTGGCAACTCTGTTATGTTTCTGAGCCAGAAATATATGGGGCGCTTGAAAGGGCAGCTTTGGTGATGAACTAGGCAATTCATCAGCTTAGGCAAGACCTTTTTTGCTGCGAATTCACTTTGTTACTAACCACGTACCTTTACAAATGAGGGCCACACACAAGGAGCTGAATCTGTGACTCATTAGATGGTTTTTGGAACTTCAGTTATATAAGTTTAAGGTCCTACATTGTCAGGGCTCCCTTCATGATAATCTCAATGCTCTCTCTTTTGACAATGTACCCTTGGTTCAGGTTGCCAGACCCAATGGGTATGGGCTGTGACACACACTCACGAATAGGGGGCAACTTAGGGGATTATTCACTATCAGTAATTCCACCCCAAGTCGAGAGTTGACACTCTCATTCTCTGCCTTTCCCCTTTCTTGCCCCCACAACAGAAAATCAAAGCACAAGGACCTCTGAAATCACTTCTGCTTCTGCCATTGAACCTGCCCCTTTCTTCTGTACCAACATAAAAAAGATGCCACCACTGGAAGAAGGCAGTCAAGACTTACATCTGTGAAAATGACATTCTGCAGCCCTAGCCTCCATTTTTTTCATTGTTTTGCATTTGAAATCTTAGTCAACATCTGCCAATAATACGGGTGCACTATCAAATGCTCTAACTCTTTATTTTTGTCTGCCTATGTTATTATACCTGGTATAATATCAAAACACGTATCCTGTTATTGCAGGACTAATTAAAATTAAGTACATTATTAGCCATCATGAATTGCAGCATCGAAGTCCAACTTATGTCATTAACTGCAGCTGGCAAACTCCTGACTAGGTATACAACATGGCATCACTGTTCAACATTATATTCTTTAGACAGTGACTTTGGATTGAAATTGTCTTAGTCCCATTTTTTAATATATTTACATTTATCTTATATAATATACAATATTAGTATTAGAATAAAGGATTACAATTTCTTTTGCAGCATGTTTTTTCAAGATTTTAAGAATCCTACACAGCATCTCACTTTTACTCTGCTTACCTTAATGAGAGCTAAGTTGGCAATAGGCAATAGTTTTGTTTATTATTAGCATTTTATGAAGCTAAGTCCTTTTTTGGCTACAGAAAGAGTTTCACAGCAAAGAAATGTGTGATTGTTATTGAGTGGTTCTAGCCTATTCTAAAAGTAAAATCTCTTGTTGAATATGCTGTAAGACTATTAAATGATTCCATTAAAGTACATCAGATCATTGACAGCAGGTGTCATTTCTAAATCAATTATGTTACTGCTAGGGATTCTGTGGGTGAGTTTATGTGACTGGGTGTTTTTATTAAAAAGAAACCACTCACGCTTTTATAGGATTAAGCCTGGAATTACAGTTACACAATTTCTTTTTTTACTAGCAGCTGGCTTCTCTGTAAGACTAAAAAGAGTAGAGTTCACAGTTTTTTACATATTTTCAGTAGATAAACAGTGGTAGTCCTATTTCTGCTTTGGCTCCAGCTGTCTGCATTTTTTGGGGCATTTATTGTAAAATTTTTAGGCATGTATGGCCTAAATCCAAAACGCCTATCAAAAAAAGTTAATAAAGTATTAAACAAAATGAAGGTTATGCTGACATCTATGTATGTTACTCAGCAGTACAGTACAGTCAAACAGGAAAGGTTTTGAGAATTATATGGAGAAATTGACAAGCTGCATAGGAAAAGAACAAGAACACAGCATCCAAGAAGAGGGATTGGCTGGCTGCACAGAAAGTGACCAGTAGCTGCTATTTTATTTGGTTCAGCACAAAGGAGACAAGACTCAAAACAAAACAAAAAAAAATATCACTGAAAGCCTCCGGAAAGCTTCAAGGCCAACTCACAGATCTGTGATGGATCACTTCCTCTTAAAGACATATAGACAGTGTCAAAAAGTGGATGGGCAGGGCTGGAGGGTCAACAGACTCACCTGAAACCACAACACCACTCAGGTCACTATTATTAACATTCACATCTAAGATCAGTAACTGCTAAAATTGCAAGAAAGTCACTGACACAAAAATAAATAAATATATATAAAAAATAGTGCAGAAACAATGCTACATACCCACAGAGCTTTACCGTCACAGTCTCCAAGAAACAACATCACATTTGGCATAATTTGACAAGAACAAAACAGCTGCCGCTCAGTAAATTTGGCCAGCTGGTCAGGATTCCAAAAAATAAAATTCTATGTAGCTTTTAGTGAATCCTGAACTGCTGTCACTTCAAAAGCAAGTAGCTCACATTAGTGGTGTTAATAATGTGTGGCACCCCAACAGCCAATATACAGGCAAAATAAAAGACCAAACCAAACAAACTTTTCTTATTAAACAAAAAAAAAAAATAGTCAAACTGGTTCAAATGTTGTCAAGAAACATTTGAAATATATTAAAATACTGCCTAATTCTTGTATTTGATATTTGGTATACGATTATTCTGAGAGTAGTTGTTTCCAGAGGGTCCTGAAAGAAATAAATATTACTGCACGCCAACACATCGCTACCATGGAGTAGACCATTCCATCTAGTTATCCTCATCAGGAAAGATGCTACAGAGGACTTCTACAAATAATTCCTTGATAAGTTGTTTCTCTTCCTCCTTCTGCACACCTTGATCCACTCCCCCAATTACATGTATTTCCTGTTCATATTAGACATGGTCATATTTAGTAAGCAGCTATGGGGAACATACATGTCAGAACTTTTCCTTTGATTCTATTTAACTATCCGTGGAAGAACACAATACAAGAACAGCAAATGCTAATAAACATGGTTCATCATATGTTCTTACAATAATGATTTAACTACTATACGAGTATGCATATTGTAGGCATTAAGAGCCAAATAATTGTTAAATATTTTAAGATTACGGTCTTGAAAATTGATCATAAAATCAGACCCCAACTTATATGTCCGTTCAAAAATGCGACACTTAAAATTTTTAATTTTTTTTACATCTTCTTGCCTCCTCCAATCTCGCATCAGTTTCTCAGACGCATCGAATTTTGTTGCAGCAGTGCAGTTACCAGTTTCTTTCGTCACTTCAACAATGTTTAATATAAAACCAGCTTCAGAATTTCTTCTGATCAAACGCTCCATCGTAGATAAGGGATGCTCTTACAATAAAGGTGTATGTGGGTGTGAGATACAAAAAACAAAAATCAGTGCAAACGTCACTTCGGAATAGTTGGGCTATTACCGTGTGGTCACATAGGCACAATACATAGAAAAAAAAGGCAGTGTGCTCTGTGGTTACTCTCTCAGGTGGGCGTTAGCATATCATAATCTCTTGGACCAATAGCTTAACTCTTCCGCATTCGACTTATACGACCGACATTATAAAATACCAGAAAATATACAGTAAAATCAAGTCCCGACTTATACGTGGGAGAACTTATCCGTGAGTACATACTGTACTTAAATAAAGGAATTGTCTAACGCTCAGTTTTTTTCAGTACATGTCATGTACCCAAGATGAGTACTATACCATGCCATAATGTTATGTGGGGCAGGCCCAAATAATATGATATATATGTGATCATGTAAAGTTTGAGTGACATGACTAAGGCATGGCCATGTGGTGTTCATAGTCATTTGAGGGGTTGTATAAGCTGACCTTGAGGCCCAGATCATCAGCTCTTCTGATTTTTTTTCTTGAAGAAGAACCAATAGCCAGATTCTGTCATTGTTACATTCAGGTACCTTATTATCTCTAAGTACATCTTTTTTTCCTTGCCTGTACTTGTGCATTTTTGTTTATATTTTGCGCATATTTCTGTTTTGTATTTCTGTGTCATGAATTAGCATCTTTCAGTGTTGTTTTTTTTTTTTAATTTTCCGTTGGTATTAGTAATTTTTATGGTGGTTTAAATTATGAATTTATTCTTAATTTCATTTTATATATATATTTTTTGTAATAGTTGTTATAGTTTTTTGTATCAGCTCTGTTTTATTTTTTCACTGCCATTTTGAGCTGCCATTACTATAACATGATGGCTTGTTGTTAGGGGACATATCCTGGAAGTCACGCTGTGCATCATCCAGATATTAGCATCAAGATGACTTACGGTTTAGGAATATTTGCATGTTTATTCTATCTATAAGTTTGCTATGCCTTTTGGGACATGGCACATGATATTTTGATTCTTCTACTTTTGACTTTTGCCCCTTATTGAATAATATTCGGGCGGCATGGTGGCGCAGTGGTAGCACTCCTGCCTCGTAGTAAGGAGACCTGGGTTCACTTCTTGGGTCCTCCCTACGTGGAGTTTGCATGTTCTGCGTGGATTACCTCCGGGTGCTTCGGTTTCCTCGCACAGTTCAAAGACATTCAAGTTAGATGCATTGGCGATCTTAAAATGTCCCTAGTGTGTGCTTGGTGTGTGGATGTGTGTGTACCCTGCGATGGGCTGGCGCCCTGCCCGGGGTTTGTTTCTGCCTTGCGCCCTGTGCTGGCTGGGATTGGCTCCAGTACACCCCCGTGACCCTGTGTTAGGATATAGCGAGGTGGAAACTGGCAAACTGAGTGACTGAATAAGATTCAAGTTTTGTACTTTATACTTTGTTCTTGTTAGCTGCCTATTCCATCTCCCTATCCATTAAAACCTTTCTCTGCCTCTTTTTCTCTTGAGTCAGAACATCTTGTTGTTCTGTGTTTGTTTAAGTCTTTTGATTTTTCAAATTTATTTTTGCCACTGTAATGCTCTAATTGAGATAGGTGATGAAACAGGCTCTGGTAACGTGACAGGGAGATAATTCAATGGTATATTTATTAACAATTTTATTTTTATGTGCCAGCTAGTTGTGGCAAAAGAGCTGTCCAATACAAGTGGCTTGGAGATACAGTATATTGCATTCTTAAGGGGTTTGACCGCAAGCAGGGGGAATTCACTGGCCTGAGAAGATAAGCTGATAATTTGAAAAAGATTACCCAACAGCTGTCTATTGCTGGGGCATCTGATCCCACTGCACAATACTGCAATCTTTGAATGTTGTTTTGCCAGAGCCAAAAACTGCTTGTCTCTTGGGCTATGATTGTTCATGAATCGGATGTGGTAGATTTTTGATCCAGTGTCTGCCTGTCTTTGACATAGTCAGGTTTGTCCATGAATGATGCACATATTGCCTTTATCATGTCTTTGTTAAGTGTGCTGCTAGACTCGGTTAAGGCTGTATAGCAAGATTTGCACCCTATATCAGTTCATTAGTGGAATTTTTGTGTAAGTTTGATATTCTAGAACAGACTGCAGTATGGCTGTATAGAAGGGTCTGAACCCTTTACTCATTCATTAGTGGAGTTTTTGCATGAGTTTGATGTCCAAGAGTAAACCTGAGGCACATTTTGGATCTTAAAACATAAACAGGGTTGCTAGACTATTAGTAGATATACTGAGAAATTTAAACTGGTGTGGTCAGACCCAGAGCCACAGTATTAACTGTTAAATGCAAAATTTATTACAATGATTATGTACAGGCAGGCTACAGATTACAAAAGAAATCCATTTTTGCACACATTCATAACCCAATTTTATGATTTTAAGTCGGAATTTCCACTGAAGCATGTCTATTAATGGGAATTTGACAATAATGCAGTATGCTTTTTTGCTCATTTTGCAGACAAGCTTTTCAAATATAATAATAAAATAACAGTCAAGTAATATGACTATTCTTTAAATCATAAAAGACAAATGATTTAAATTAAGAGTTTGAAACATGAGCACGTACAGTATGTCAACCTTATTCTAAAATATCTTAAAGTTCCTTCCAGCAGCTATATTCCCTGAGATGCCATGACTAAGTGGTGTATTTCTGACACTGAAAATTACAAGAGCGACTCACTGTTGATCAAGTGTTTACCCTATAACAAAACTTATTTAACGGTTTAATACATTTCTGTGATATGTGAAAAGAAAAGCACAAATTGATCAAAAATGCTGACAAGCCACATGCAATACTGTACTATGAGTCAGTATTAGTGATATCTGGTACTTAGTAATCTGCATTATTTTTAGTTTGCTTCCTTCAAAAAATGAAAAATAGTAGTAGTTGCTAGATGAAAATATAACAAAGAACATCACTTACAAATACATTATCTAAAAGGAATTACATAAAACAATAAACCAAAAGAATTTAACAGTAAAGATGTTATTTATACTTGAAAGTACAGTCCAAATCAAATTGTTATATTGTCCCAAATGCATAGTGGTATAAAGATAATGCTGGCAAGTTATTAAAACAATGGAATTAGTCATTACAGAAATCCAATAAGTAGAGAATGAAAAGAATGGTCTCACAGATTAATTTACAAAGCTGAGGGTTAAAATCCAAGAATGGATTCACAAAATGTTTGGTACTTTCTATTTTCTATGTTAGAAAATATTAAATCTTTAAAAGAGTATCCAAAAGAAACAAGACAAATTAAAAATGCAGGTCCACATACATGGAGCCACACTGTGGAAATGGTCACTGTAAAAACTCAAACAAAACCCACAATATTCTTCTACTTGGAGTGTTTGACACGTGAATGTTTAAACTTCTATATTATTATTTAGCATTTTTTGTTGGCACAACACAATGCTGATCTATAGATATAGAGTAATGCACCAATCTATGGCCGACCGAGTTGAGGACATTCGTAATTGCCACCAAGGTCCATAGGAAAACAACAGGTTAATAATATTCTAGAAATTGCCAAAACTATCCACTACAGAGGCCATACGTCTTTTGTTTATCACATACTTGTGGCACTGACGCCAGCCATAGAATGATACTCTCTGCATAGAATCAGTGAGAGAAGCAGTGATGGTGCTCAAGAGGTAGCAGTCTCTTGCCTCTCTTCCTTTTTGTGCTGATTCTGCAACCAAAAAATATCCACAAACTAGTAATAAATTGAAAAACAATATTGTTGCGCTCAGAGAGTTTCCATCTTCGGGGAACTGATTGGCTATGCCGTGCAGCATTTTTTGAAGTGACTCCTCATGCAGCTAGAATGTTTTTTTGCTTCTCATCTGTGCAGTTAGTTTGCCCTTTTCTCTTCCATCAGTAAGATAGAAACACCTTGTAAACAATAATAACATCTTTATTATTATTATTTCAAAGGGTCTCATATATTTACTGAATATTTTGAGCCTTTTAAGGTTTATTTTGGTTGGTGCTGCTCCACAGTGACCCACATCAGACCCAAAAATCCTGAATTACAATAACCTGCACACTTTGTAACCAACATATGGCCAATTTAATATATGGCCAAAAGGACAGTCCCAAATGGATCTGTAAAGTCAGCCCTTGACTGTATTTATTCAAACAAACAAAATCATTTATTTAAAACAAAACAATTCTTAGGTTGAAAACCAGTATTAGAAATAAGTGAACATATTTATTTAGGCTCAGCTTTACATATGTCCTAGCATAAGCACTTGAATATAAAATGAGAGAGGGAGGGTAATATCACATTTGGTCTAAAGAGTAGAGCATTAGATTGATAACTTCAAGAATAAGTAAAGTACATGACATATGGGGAGGAAGCGAACAGAGAGACAGGAGGAAAGTTCTGTAAGATGTGGAGGAACACAAAAAACCTAAAGAAAATAAATAACAGACGTAGATGAAGACTCTATTAAGTCTGTATATGTGCTTTTCTCATCTGAGAGATAAAAAGATTTAAATAACTAAATTAGGATTATACTAAACGGTCCTGGACCTAGAAAATGTTTTAAAGAATAGAGGTTTATGCCTTTCATTTTCATTGTTCTTTAACCACTTACTCAGGTTTCATTACCACAAACATGCCACAAACATCACATGCCTTGTGCCTGAATGCTTTGCATTCAAAGTTAACAGGATGCGAGATTAACTGGCTCAAATCAAGTTTGCTGCTACTTTATCCTTTATGCCCTGTAAGAGTCAATCTTAGGAAGTTAATGTTAAAATTCACATAAATGTTTGATTAATTTGAATTGAATATCAGTTTCAAATGGTTATGTAAGCTAACATGTAACAGAACTTTCTTAGCTATTTCTGCAATAACAGGGTGGTAATTTTCCAGTTAGGAAGTAGACTTTCTACTAGAAGCATAGACTGTTCGATTATCTTACAAAAAGAACAATGGCTTCTTACCACATTGTATGAAAATATGTCCTGACATATGTTCTATAAGTACAGGATAGGAACTTAAAGAAATGTAACAAGATTCCTAAGCCTTAAACATTTTATACAAGAACTTTTTCCTTTTTGAAAAATCGAATTTTCTCTTTATTTTTGTGTAAACTGTTTTTGTTTTGAATTTTTATAAAACATTTAAAACAAAGATACTTGGATGACTGTGGAATTGTTTTGACATGCATCAAACGTTTGCCTGAATTGTTCTATAAAGTTAGCTGAAGCTGCAGAACTTTAGAAACCTTTGGCAAACACAGCTACATGATGAGTTTTCAAATTTTAACATCTGGGTGTACAAACACTGCTGTAATCTGAAGGAAAAAAATGATTCCTCTCTTTAAATGCATATACATTTTTTTAAAATCATGCACATTCTTTTAGCATACGCAAATAATAACTTAAAATCTATATTAAAAATTAATCAAACATATAAATTTTATTATAATTTGTTAATTTTATAATTTGAAAAAAAAAATCACTAAGGTCTCATATGATATTTGAGTTTTTGTTATCCTAAATATCAATAACTATTTTCATTTAGAAGTTTATTTCTGGAAGCAGAATTCTACAGCCTTGCGTTATTTGATCAATATTGTGCCCTACTTTTTATTTTCTAAGCCTTAACTAATTATTTCAGGAAAAATATACTAAAGGGTCTTTGAAAGGTTGTCTTAGAAATAACTTTTTAACAATTTTTAGTATTGTTAAAGAGTAAGCTAACACTGTTTTGACTGATTCTGATTTGTTATAAATAGATTATTTCTTCTGTGAGGTGGACTTCATTACTTTTGCTCAGCAAATTCCTAGAAACACAAACCCTCATATTTAGCAAACTGATTGGAACCAAATTTTTGCAAATATCAAACCTTACCTCTGCTTATTTTATTTGCAAATCTATTTATTTTGACTACATTTCAAGTTAACACCGCAGAATTTTTTGTTAATTGTTAAAAAGTATGAAGGGTACTAGTGTACTGTATATTATCTTGAGACAGCTAAAATCATTGTTTTAAATTTAATATACGTTAACTTATATAATGTGTCTTTAAATTAAATGTTTGACTTGACAAAATATCAAATAGAAAGTGCTTTGCTGCAATATAGCAATGTAAAATGTTTAAAATAGTGATAACCATTCTAATTTTGCTATAAGCAAAGTACTATCTATCTATCTATCTATCTATCTATCTATCTATCTATCTATCTATCTATCTATCTATCTATCTATCTATCTATCTATCTATCTATCTATCTATCTATCTATCTATCTATCTATCTATCTATCTATCTATTGTATCTAAAAATGTACCCAGTTGGCACGGAATTACCAGGGATATAAAAAGGCACTAAAATAAAGTAAAGTAGACAAACTCACAGTGGAAAGACATAAAGACCATTAATAAGCCATTATACTGTAATTAGGCTAAGTGTACATGGCATCACTAATTTATGTTAATCTGCAAGGAGCATCTTAATCAAATTTCAGTAGAAAGACAGAGACAGAGAAAGAGTAGTCTTGTGGGGACAGGTGGGATTCTCAAACAAGAATACATGTCTGGAGAAAACACATTAAAAAGTGTATAGTGAATAGTGGTAAAATCCTGCACTGCAATGGCTACACCCTCAGGGACTCTTCCTAAAATGTCCACCCCCTAATTCTGCAGTTCATGCATTTTAAACCATTGCCAGGGTTTCAGGGAACCAAAGACTTGACTGTGGTATAGCGGGTCTGCGGCTTCAAAAAAAAGGCCAGGTTTTAAATCCATGGAGCTGTGTTGCTCTCTGTGGGCGCGATTGCACGACCATGGGCAGTTAATTGAGGTAGTTGGAGCGAGTCACAACTGCACGTGTGGGTGCTCTTGTTTGCAATTGCTTCATTGGCTTCCTGCGGCGTGTGCTTAAGGAGCTGCGCCCACGGAGATGGGGGTGTATATATACCGGTCAGCACCAGAAAAGGGGAATGGATCGAGGAAAAGAGGAAAAAAAGAGGTTAAGGGACATGAAAGGCAGTCTTGGAATGGACGATCTTGCCACCTGGAAGGAGGAGACAGCACGAGCTGGGGCCCCGCGAAGAAGTGTTTGACTGTGGCGGTCTAGGGGCTAGTAGGGTGAGCAAGGCAGGAGCACTCCCTAGGCTTCCGAGGTGCGACTACGTGAACGCAAAGGAAGAAGGGAGGAGAGCCGATCTCGTATGGTCTGGCCATGATGCCTGGAGGCAGTCAAGGCGGAGGTCAGCCGAAAGGAGCTCGTTGCTGTTTGGTAACCGCCGGCTGCTCGAGCAATGGGTGAGCCAGGGAGAAGGAGGGATGGAGGTGTGCCGAGATCGTGATGAGAGAGACTGCATTTTAACTTCTGATTTTAACCTCGGATTTTAATGGATTTACTTATTGCTTTTTATCCCAACTTTTCACTGTTTTATGGATTTATTTATTGGAACTGTGGAGTACTGCACTTTTGTTTGAACACAACTGTTTGTTTAAATAAAAGCACCTTGGCACTTTTTGCAATATCCCCTGGCTTCATTTGAGAATTGTCCTCATTTGTCAGCTCATCTTGGTGAAATTACCGATGGTGTCGTGTTTAAGAGCTACCAGAAGTCAGATGGGAGCATGGAGTGAACCCACATCGTCACATTGATGATGAAAGAAAATAAAAAGCTAAAATTGCTGCTATCTATTCATGAGCTCAGTAGTACAAGGTAACTGAAGCTTAATGATTCATTTGCACAGTGTAATGAGTGCTGTGAAGGGGGACAGATCGACAAACACACATAGACCACCGCAGTTACTTGGCTCCATACATATGAGAAGCGACTCTGTCTCTACAATATGTTTTTGCCTTTTTACTATTGCATCACTATATGACATAACAACAGGAAACAGAGTTTAGATCAGCATTGTGGTCTATGGATATACAACGTGTTAAAACACTACAGCTATTTTGTCATAGCATGTTTGCATTTCCAATTAGACAGTAATGTTGTAGCATTGCCACATAAATTTGTATCTGATTTGTCTTTTGTCTCTGTATGTAAATCCTGTTTCTGTCTGAGCACACTGTATCATAAGATGGATAGGGAGGACCTGTGTGAGGTACAGGGCTGTCGTTACGATTTCCGGGAGTGCCATGGAAACGGACGCACTATTTGAAAATGAGCGCAAAAAGGCAGGAAGAGAAGGGAAAAAAAAGACAGCTCGAGTTTTATGGCGGAGGGAAAAGACATGACCCATCTAAGTCCAGGAAAAAGATTGTTTCTCGGGGAGCACTACAATGCAGTTTGGGGTGGCCACCTCGAAGATTCCGGATACACTGACGGAAGTGCATTAGACAGTAAATGGGATCGAAAGCAGTGTGAGCCGTAAATCTTTTATTCTGAGATTGGTGTGTCTAAGAAACTGAACCATTGGGAAATATGATAATCAGATAAAAATGACTAAATTGAATGGACAGTGTGGAATATTTTTGGGGTGCATGATTTTATGACATTTGTTTACTGTATATATTGGAAGAGGTTGGGCGGTTTTTGAAATCGGTTGATATACGGGGGAGTTTGTGGGATTTTTTTTTTTTTTTTGCTGCATCTTTGAGTGATTTTTTTGTAAAAAGCACTTTTATTAGTGGAAGTAATTTTTCTGTGCAGTGGGAAGGGGTCTGAAGACAGTTTGGGGTTGACATGCAATCATTAGTACAATTTTCACTATAAACTTAGTGAAGCGTAGTGGTTACTAATCACTACAATGTTAAATTTTTTTAGTTATTCATTTAGACATGCATCCAGATTGTGGATGCTGTGTAGCCTCATCTGTGTATCTGCTGGTGTGGTTAGGCAGATTTCTTGGTTCCGGTGTCTCCAAGTACTGAAATCTGCATCTCCTGTGGCTCGTTGTTATCAGCCCTCTTAACAGTATCCCTTTCAATGGAGTGTAACACACCATTTAGTTTAAATGTATATTTTGCTGCTCATATTTTCATGAATATGGCTGACAATTCTTTCAAGCTTACATTTACTCCTAAACTATTACCATAACAGTGAACAACAGGGAGCATCACACAGCACTTGCAACAACATACCATTCTTGATTACCATTCTTCTGTTGACACCGTCAGATTCCAATGTATAATCTGATGCTACAGAAAAGTTTTTCCCTTGCATCAGGATATGTTTATTTATAAACAGGATGTGTTTTTTTTTATACATGTAATGTGCTCTCTGCACATGCAACACACATTTATATGTCCAATACGGTTTTTAAGAAGACTTTGTCAGTGGAAGGTTCAACAGAAATGAAGCTTACCCTCTGTCAGGCCAGGTTAATGAAAGCACCTCTGATTTTTGCAGTTCAAAAACACTGCTCTTTCTTTGAGAGCTGCCTCATCAGGCATTGGACTGGTTTAGAGATGTAACACTGAGTGAGCCGGATAAGTTTTCCCACCCAGTTTTAAGCAAAATTAACTCATGTTTGTCTCCAGATGTATATATTATACGTCTGGCTTCAGCGAGACTACAGAAAGAGGCAGACCATTGAAGACTGTGAAAGAATAATTTTAGGGTAACATAGCAGTCAATAGCATAAAGGCTTAATAAATATCAGAAACCTGTTCAGGCACACCAGGAAACCAGAGAAAAGGTCAAGTGATCAACAAAATGTACACTGAAATATAAGAAATGGTTTAGGAAAATATTGAGATGGTCAAGTAAATAATGTACCAGAAGAAAGGTTGATGTAATATACAAAATGTACTGAAAGATGACTAAGAGATGACTAAGAAATCAGCAGATGTCCTATAAACGACAACAATGGATAATTGTTATATGCACTGGAATTTCAAGAATGGTGGTACAACTCAAAGGTATAAGAAGAACCAGAATATAATATAACATACTTTTATTTTATATAAATCATTTGGGTGTAAACCAATGAACCAACCAGAGTAAAATGTATGCATTGATTGACACTGTATGTAAATTCAGTAGTTTATAAAATGAACCTCTATTTTTTTATTTTCTCTGACTATTCTGACCATGCTGTAACAGACTGCTTTTGAAGAATGCTCCCTCTAAGGCATTTTGCTGAGGAGTAATTAAAAGGTACAATGAACAGCTTTTCTCCTGCCTGATTACTGAATTGTCCTGTTACAGGATGTTTCTTTCTTTAATAAGATGTTAAATGTCTACCACAAGACTTTATTTGTTTATTTGTTCCTGCCAACATGAAATGTTTTGATTTTAGTAGTAGAATTGTCCAGCATCTGGTGTATGGTGTGCATAAAATAATAGTGCAAGGTCATCTTTAAATTATTTACAAGAGAAATCTCCAACCTTGTAAATGGTTTAGAGGTTTGCTCTGGAAGTAACCCCCACGATTCTAAGGTTGCTCTCTTTGTGATTGTTACATTGAGTCTGAAGTCAGAAGATTAGCTGGGACAGAGGCTCACCTGGATGAGATGTATTGCTGGAAGTGAGACATAAATGGAAAGAAAAAGGGTGTGAATTTGGTGATTGATCATTTTTTTAACTGGGCAAGTGTAAGAGACAACTGTTAATTGTCATGGGCTCCTTAGATGTCAAGAAGGTGTACCCAAGTTTGAGTACAATCTTGAGTATTTTTTAATTGTAGAACATTTTGAAATCTAATTACTGTTTCACATTTTATTATTTATCACACGACCATTTTGTTTTCTTTGACTACAATGTTTTCCAATGTTTAGATTTGGGTGCCACTATAATGTTTACACTAAACAATATCTGTGGACATGAATCACTGCATCATCATGCCACTGCTATTTAAGATACCAGAACACACTGACAAATGTCTGCCTCTTTGGATCCCCTAGTCAAAAAAAAACATTTGTTGCTTGGTTCTCTTCCCATGGGCTCACCACCTATGGGAGGGGCCAAGGAGGTCGGATGCAGTGTGAGATGGGTGGTGGCCGAAGGCGGGGACCTTGGCGGTCCGATCCTCGGCTACAGAAGCTGGCTCTTGGGATGTGGAATGTCACCTCTCTGAAGGGGAAGGAGCCTGAGCTTGTGCGCGAGGTTGAGAGGTTCCGGCTAGATATAGTCGGACTCACCTCGACGCACAGCTTGGACTCTGGAACCAATCTCCTTGAGAGGGGCTGGACTCTCTACCACTCTGGAATTGCCCCCGGTGAGAGGCGCCGAGCGGGTGTTGCTATGCTTATTGCCCCCCGACTTGGAGCCTGTACATTGGGGTTTACCCCGGTAGATGAGAGGGTAGCCTCCCTCCGCCTTCGGGTGGGGGGATGGGTCCTAACTGTTGTTTGTGTGTATGCACCGAACAGCAGTTCGGAGTACCCACCCTTTTTGGAGTCCCTGGAGGGGGTGCTAGAGGGCATACCTTCTGGGGACTCCCTCGTACTGCTGGGAGACTTCAATGCTCACGTGGGCAATGACAGTGAGGCCTGGAAGGGCGTGATTGGGAGGAATGGCCCCCCAATATGAACCCGAGTGGTGTTTTGTTATTGGACTTCTGTGTTCGTCACAGATTGTCCATAACAAACACCATGTTCAAGTATAGGGGTGTTCATACAGTATGTGCACTTGGCACCAGGACACCCTAGGCCTCAGTTCGATGATCGACTTTGTGGTCGTGTCGTCGGACTCGCGGCCACATGTCTTGGACACTCGGGTGAAGAGAGGGGCGGAGCTATCAACTGATCACCACCTGGTGGTGAGTTGGCTTCGATGGTGGGGGAGGATGCCGGTCAGGCTTGGTAGGCCCAAACGTGTTGTGAGGGTCTGCTGGGAATGTCTGGCAGAGCCCCCTGTCAGAAGTAGCTTCAACTCCCACCTCCAGCAGAACTTCGACCACATCCCGAGGGAGGTGGGGGACATTGAGTCCGAATGGGCCATGTTCCGTGCCTCTATTGTTGAGGCAGCTGACCGGAGCTGTGGCCGTAAGGTGGTCGGTGCCTGTCGTGGCGGCAATCCCCGAACCCGTTGGTGGACACCGGCGGTGAGGGATGCTGTCAAGCTGAAGAAGGAGTCCTACCGGTCCCTTTTGTCCTGTGGGACTCTGGAGGCTGCTAATAGGTACCGGCAGGCCAAGCTGAATGCAGCTTCGGTGGTTGCTGAGGCAAAAACTCGGGCATGGGAGGAGTCTGGGGAGGCCATTGGAGAACGACTTTCGGACGGCTTTGAGGAGATTCTGGTCCACCGTCCGGCGTCTCAGGAGGGGGAAGTAGTGCAGTGTCAACACTGTATATGGTGGGGATGGTGCGCTGCTGACCTCAACTCGGGACGTTGTGGGTAGGTGGGGGGAGTACTTCGAAGACCTCCTCAATCCCACTAACATGCCTTCAAATGAGGAAGCAGAGCCTGGGGACTCGGAGGTGGGTTCCCCCATCTCTGGGACTGAGGTCACCGAGGTGGTCAAAAAACTCCTTGGTGGCAGAGCCCCGGGGGTGGATGAGATACGCCGGGAGTTCCTCAAGGCTCTGGATGTTGTAGGGCTGTCTTGGTTGACACGTCTCTGCAACATCGCATGGACATCAGGGACAGTGCCTCTGGATTGGCAGACTGGGGTGGTGGTCCCCCTCTTTAAGAAGGGGGACCGGAGGGTGTGTTCCAACTACAGAGGGATCACACTCCTCAGCCTCCCAGGAAAAGTCTGTTCGAGGGTTCTGGAGAGGAGGGTCCGTCGGATAGTCTAACCTCGGATTCAGGAGGAACAGTGTGGTTTTCATCCTGGTCGCGGAACAGTGGACCAGCTCTACACCCTTAGCAGAGTCCTGGAGGGTGCATGGGAGTTCGCCCAACCAGTCTACATGTGTTTTGTGGACTTGGAAAAGGTGTTTGACCGTGTCCCTCGGGGAATCCTGTGGGGGGTGCTCCGGGAGTATCGGGTACCGGACCCCCTGATAAGGGCTGTTCGGTCCCTGTACAACCGGTGTTAGAGCTTGGTCCACATTGCCGGCAGTAAGTCGAACCTGTTTCCAGTGAGAGTTGGACTCCACCAGGGCTGCCCTTTGTCACCGATTCTGTTCATAACTTTTATGGACAGAATTTCTAGGCGCAGCCAGGGTGTTGAGGGGGTCCGGTTTGGTGGACTCAGGATTGGGTCACTGCTTTTTGCAGATAATGTTGTCCTGTTTGCTTCATCAGGCCGTGATCTTCAGCTCTCTCTGGATCGGTTCGCAGCTGAGTGTGAAGCGGCTGGGATGGGAATCAGCACCTCCAAATCCAAGACCATGGTCCTCAGCCGGAAAAGGGTGGAGTGCCCTCTTAGGGTTGGGAGCGAGATCCTGCCTCAAGTGGAGGAGTTCAAGTATCTCGGGGTCTTGTTCATGAGTGAGGGAAGAATGGAGCGTGAGATCGACAGGCGGATCGGTACGGCGTCCGCAGTGATGCAGGCTCTGCATCGGTCTGTCGTGGTGAAAAAGGAGCTGAGCCGTAAGGCAAAGCTCTCAATTTACCAGTCGATCTATGTTCCTACCCTCACCTATGGTCATGAGCTATGGGTAGTGACCGAAAGAATGAGATCGCGAATACAAGCGGCTGAAATGATTTTCCTCCGCAGGGTGTCTGGGCTCTCCCTTAAAGATAGGATGAGAAGCTCAGTCATCCGGGAGGGGCTCAGAGTAGAGCCGCTGCTCCTCCGCATCGAGAGGAGTCAGATGAGGTGGCTCGGGCATCTGATCAGGATGCCTCCTGGACACCTCCCTGGTGAGGTGTTCCGGGCACGTCCAACCAGGAGGAGGCCCGGGGAAGACCCAGGACACGCTGGAGGACTATGTCTCCCGGCTGGCCTGGGAACGCCTCGGGATTCTCCCGGAAGAGCTAGAAGAAGTGGCCGGGGAGAGGGAAGTCTGGGTATCTCTGCTCAAGCTGCTGCCCCCGCGACCCGATTTCGGATAAGCGGAAGAGGATGGATGGATGGATGCTTGGTTCTCTTGTGTATATTTTTGGTTAACAGACTTTTGGCTTGCACTCTGATGTTGAAAGCAGCTTTAACATTTTCAGATCTTCAAACATATTAGCTTTTATTTACCTGTAATGTGCAACAAAGCTCCTGTTAAAATACTGCTTTGACTATTAACAAAAACTATCACATTCAATTCCAAAAAGCGATATTTTTATAATGTAACTTCCAAGTACAAAATATTCAAATCAATTTAAAAAAATGGAGTTGTCAGATGTGCAAAGGAAAATCAGAATCAAACAGTGCAGTAGGAAAAGATGGGGGTCAGACATCTGGAGTAGGCTCTAACTGGTTGTAGATTCAAATTAAAGAGCAATGTTTAATCTATGCCAGCTAAACCAAACATTAAGCATTAAGCAAGAAAAAACACTGAATTTTGTTGAACCTTTGTCTGAAGGACTTGTAGCTGTTAGGCTTTATGTACCTTGGTCAACACTTCATTGGTGAAGCAGCAAAATGCATGTTTGTTTTCATTAAAATAAAAATCCTCTTAACATAATTTAATTTACTTTTATTATTTTTTTTATTTTTAGAGATTATGCCAAGTTCCTTAGTACACAGGGTAGCAAATGGAGACTCCAAGCATTTGTAGGAGTAGAATTTCAAAACAGTTCCACAGAAAAGCTCATTTGTGTGTTGTAATTGTACACAATGTAGCTACTACACCGGTACTTGGTGTTAATCCATAACTTTATTTACAGTACATATCTTGCTTATGTTACACAGTTCAAAATCACATTGCATCCACAAAACATCTATTGCAGCCATTTTATTTGCAGTTAGTGCATTGGTGTGTTGTTTTTAGGGTGGTAGTCACTAAATAATGTACAGACATCACGCTTGGAGTCCTGCCTATTAAAGCACTTGAGACTCAAAGCCTGAAGTTCTAACTCTGAGCGCGATTTTGCCAAAATTAGCTGTCTGCACAACTCAGACTCTGACTCCTATTTTGGCTCCACAACTCTGGTAAGACATATACGCTAAACACAGATTTGATCCGAAGAATTGCATACAGTGTGTGCATAATAAAGTAGTATTCAGTCAGTGTTACTCACCTGTGTTTTAATCACTTGCCTGTGCCCTTGATGCAAAGTATTTCAAAAATGCCCCTGGGAACATTAATTAAGACAAACTTAGAAAAATAATTGCAAGAAAAGTACTGTTTTTGCACTGCGTCGTCAGCATAATAATAGTATGTTGACTGTATATCCATGCCAAGTATGGATAGAAGAAAAGTAAAAAGTCTTTTTTGTCATTTCATGCAACTCACCTTCCATCAGGTAGAGCCTGCCAAATGTCACCATTATGATGCCATCCTTGCTATCTCGCACATACAATAACATTAGAACTGCGCAACTGAAAGCTAGCCTTAAGAAAGAAATAATAGATAAGTTACTATTTTGTAAATTACATAAATAATTACCTTGCTAATGTGAACTATAATATGATATGTAATATTGATAAGTGAAATGCCATTAATGCCCAGAGATTCGATCATGTTACAATTTTATAGACAATTTTCAAAATTGCTCAGAGCCAGCACTTCTCATTTTACGTCTGTTTTCCAATTACAAGCCAAAAACTAATAACATTAAATAAGTGTATGCAGTCACTCACTGGTGTATTGAGATCTACCATAGGAGTGGGCATTCTAATCTAGAATTGTCCATGTTATTTCATGAGAGGAAATCTCAAAGTGAGGCCTCAAAGCAGTCCTTTGTTAATTGTTGACAAGTTTGTTTTAGACGGTGTGAGCCAGGCAAGAGGGTAAGCCAACCCATACAGCAAACATAATAAAATCTGTTACTGTGGAACCTCGGACACTACAAGTAAGAGTTTTTGATTTCCTTAGAATAGCACATTTTTCTAAATGAATGTTTACTGTAAGATAACATCTTTCTGCAATTATTTAGATGCCAGCGTGTAATAATGAAACATTCCAAAACTTGAACTGTAAAGAAGACCTCATCTAAAATTTTAAATTTTCCGTTCCTGGAATGGGTGTAAAACATACCTGCAGGGAGTGACAAATTCCATACCAGGTGGTATGTAAATACAAGTTAAGGAAGAGACATAGGAATAATAATTTTCTCTTAGAATTTGGCTTTCAGGAATTTTTGTGTACAATGGATACTCAAATGATGAGAAGACTGCAAATAATTATAAACCAGCTGTAACCTCTCCATGTAATTAATCTTTTCAGTTTTTATTGGAAATCATAATAGTTAACACACAGGTGATGATATTTTAAAGCAAATGTAATGATTATGTGTGAAATCTCAATCCATCTATTTTGTAACCAGCATAATTCAAATCAAGGTTGCCAGAGATTTATTGCAGATTTAGTACCACACAGCCAACAGTTCATACGGTGTACAGTAGGCCATCACAGTGACAGACATACTTTGTTGGATGTACTTAGTGAACACCACATATACTTTTCTTTACATATTTGGTTATTTTTTACATTTCAGGCTTAAAGACAAAGTACAAAGCTAAAAATTGTTAATTTCAGTTTTTTAATAGGAAAACAGTTCCTGTACAAAATTAAGAATATGTACTTCTGATCTCACTCAGTAAACCTTTAAATAAGTAGTGTGTCAGTGCTATCTATAATCAAAAATTAGTGTACGCTGTTTAAAATCAAAATCCCACATAGTGGGAATGAAACAACTAATAGGAAACTTGGATCTGAATTGCAGTGATAAGTTTATTTGTTTATTGATTTTAAGAACTACATTAGTATTGGGAACCTTACACTCCAGTAAGACATATAATAATACATATCTTATTTAAAAAACACTACATATCACTTTCCCTAAGCATCCAGAAAGGCAAGAAAGAAAACAGAATGTGAAAAGAACACTTAAATGTTAGCTAAGATTCAGCATGCTTATTTTATTTACATTTATATTTTATTTATATTTATATTATTTTTCAAATTATCTGATTATTCCTTATTTCTTTTGCATTTAATGTGCATAATTCAAAAATACGTATGTGCCATTTTTTATGTTTCTAAGAATATTGTGAGAGCTAAAATATATAAGAATGCAAATGTATATAATTTATTAGAAATAAAT
This sequence comes from Erpetoichthys calabaricus, assembly GCF_900747795.2. NCBI lineage: Eukaryota > Metazoa > Chordata > Cladistia > Polypteriformes > Polypteridae > Erpetoichthys > Erpetoichthys calabaricus. The sequence continues at coordinate 142,182,792 of NC_041399.2, forward strand.
CATTTTAATTATTTGTTTTTACTTTCTGATTGAGAATAAATAATATTGTAGCAAGATTTAAGTATGCTGTTATAGAACAAGATTATTGATAAAATAAATGAAAGAAAATATGAAAGCTGTTTGAGTTTCGTATTTTTATATAATTTCCTGTACATTGTTTTAATGCTGTCATTTTTGAAATAGATAATTGAGTATGGTCAGTCATTATGAATTCTGTTGAAAAGCTAAGGATATTGAGCAGGCAGTGCAAAGGTCTTTCTAAAGAATAATTTCATATAATGTCTTGTACCAAATTAATTGAAAGAAACAGTTAATATACATATACAATATGCTAATGAATAAATATACTAAGCTTGGTTGGCTTTAGAAAAATAATCCTATGCTTTAAATATTATGTGTGCTAATTAACAGGTGTAAAATATTTAGGTTTAGGCATCCCAGTTTTGTGTGACTATGGATTTCCATCAGCAAAGGACTTTTAAGAGCATAATAATTTTTTTTTGTGATTATATATTTTTTGAAGTTTAAATAGCATAATAAGAAATAGAAACAATGAAACCAGCAGTCAAAAGAAAACAATTGTAAATGCAGTAAAAACAGTAAAAACAACCTGAACCCCACCCATCAAAATCTGCCCTGTTAAAAAAGGTAAGACAACAAAACAGCCTAGCAAAACCTAGGAGGGAAACGCAGCCCAAGCATCAAGCCCTTCTGAGCCAGAATTTACAAAGCAGGAATAGGAGGACGACAGCAATCACTGGCCAACTGGCTTCACAGAATTTACACAAGATCACACCATTTCATAATATATGAAGGAGAGTATAATACTTTTTGACCATATTTAGATCGAACTTCAGCAATCAAATTTAGACTTTTTCAAGATAGATTCATTTATTTAATTGTAGTTCAACACAACGGCTGAAACATTATAACTGCAACTTGTCACAGAAACATAACAAACTTAACTCAATTGTTCTTTGAACCTTTCTTTTTATACACATGAATATATATTACTTCAGCATTTAATGTCCATTATTTACTTTTTCTGTAATATTTTATATTCAGGATTAGACATTATTTCAGCGCAATTGGATATAAAAACTCACTCCAGGAACAGTAAATCAAAGTAGCTACATGTTAGAACTCTTCTGGGTCTGGTAAGAAGTCATAAAACAGGGATAAGAAATGTACAGTATGCCAGGAATTGTGGTCAAAGTTTTGGGTAATGAAGAAGAAGCTCAAAAGTGTTGCAGTGAAGTATTGGGTTTTATTGTCACATTTTTGGATGCTTCCACTACAAATATAGCATATTCCTTAAAGATTCAATTTGGCAATGTTTTGCTGTCTTAAAGACTTCATTTTATTTTATAGGGAGTAATGACATAATTTTGCAAATATATCAAGCAAACTGGTTATACAACATATATAAAACATTTTCATCTCCTTTGAAACTTGGCTAATATAAGTCAGTAGTTTATTTCTTCAGACAGAAACATGCACAGTGCAGTGGACCACAATGAAAGAGGACAAAATGACATCTAAAACTGAAGTGTGATGCAGGTTACAGGCAACAATGCTACCTCTGTACTGTATTGATAATAACACCAAAACCAGCAATGTATATTCATGAAAACAAATCTCTAAACACACTTGAGATTTGTTGACTAATTTGTTATTTAACAGAATATTTCATTTCAAAAATATAGTGGACAGTTAGAGTGTGTTGTTAATGTTAACTGTAAATGTGACAGTGCTGGAAGTGACTTATAACATGGTGTAAATAATAAAAAAGTATACATTTTCATTTATGTAATGCATTCACTGCTGTGTATTAAGGTACATTGTATTTGATAGTAATAAAAAAAACATTAAGTCAAGTTACTGATTTCATAATGTTATATTGATTATGAAAAATGATGTCTTATACAGTATTTATTTTATGAAAGTCAATAATTAAATAGAATAGTAAGAAAATCAAGAGAACATCAAGGATTAATGTAATTGAACAGAAAGGGTACAGCAGCAACTTTTGCATCATAAGCATGTTTAATAGTGCAATACTTTAAATTCAAGCAATTTCCTTACTTAAAAAAATATGTGCACGTGAGTGGGCATGTTTACCTATTAGATAACTATTTGCTTTTCATTACAAAAAGACTTGTTCCTCATTGAGATGGCTATATCTTACAGACTATCTAGTTTGAGTTGAATTTACCACAAAAGTCTGTTGTTTAAAAAACATGGCATGCATGCTATATGAGCTAAATTATTCATCCCAAAATTTTTGACCTTGTTTAAATCATTCAAATAAATTCATAATCCAGGGGAGCACAAAAAAATTCATCCATTCTTTTTTTCCCCTTAATTCACTTTTTATGGCATGTTAAGCTAGAGCCCATTCAGGTGGGTACAAGGTAAAAACCAAGGCTTAGACAAGAAATCTATCTATTGTAAGGCATACAAACTGAACCAGTTTAGTCACAACTTAATGTAACAAACTCACCCTTGGCTTTTTCAGGAAACCTGAGTAGCTGGAGAATTCCTACACAGCTTCAGGGAGGTGTGAACACCTCACAGATAGTGGTCATGGCACAGATCAAACACAAATCTGTGGAGTTGTGAAGTAGCATTACTCACCCTTGAACCATTGCGACCCTATTATGTATATGTGATACAGTACATCAAAAAATAGAAGATCAATAAAAGAATTATGGAGCTGTAAGTTTTTGAAAGAGGGGGTCACAAAAGTGCAGAACAATAAGAAGATACAGCAGATGAAGCAACAGGCCCTACTGGAAGGGTGTTGGAAATGGTCCAAAAAGGGGGAGATCTCGATGTTGAATGGTTGATGGATCCATTCTTAGTGCATTTTTTTCTGATTTTGATAGAGGTGATTACCACAGAACTTCCTGAATAACTGCCATGGGAACTCTTGTATGACAACTATCTCAGTGGATCAAAATTGAAGGAAAATATTCTGAAATGCTAGGCTAGTTTGGAAATATAATGCCACAAGGTAAGTATAGGAAAGACCAAGGCAATGATTTGAGATGAAGAGACAGAAGCTGTAGAAGAGGTATGCGTATGGCAATACAGGAGGAAGTTGTTTTGGAGAAAGTAGAGATGTTTTGCTACTTATACAGTGATGGGCAGGCTGAGAGATGCAGTGAATAATTCCAGGATCTGCCCTCCATTCTAACCTCTAAAGAAGCCTCTGTGGCATTCAAGGGAAATGTTTATGAAAGTTATGTGAGGAGGAATATGATATAATGCTGCATATAATATATATACTAGGAGGTTCACCCCCTGCTCACTTTGCTTGCCAACCTCCCCAGCCTGCACTTCATGCCAGCCACTTCGCGTCTCTGCCATTCGCATTGTGAAGAGAGTGGCTGAATGCACCCCAAGGAGACGCGGTCGCTTTTTTTACCTCCTTTTAGCTCGATCACCTGCTGCTGCTGGTTCGGCCGTGCCGCGTGATCTGCATCTCGCATGGTGGTTTGAAAATTTAAAAGCTTGTACAGCAGCTGTCCTACTCTTTGTCTTTTATTTCCAGCCCTGGGCGTGGTTAAATCTCTTGCAACAAAGTCTCGTCTCGCGGGACGTGAGTTCTTGATATATTTTAGTTTATAATTTAAAAACAGAATAAGAATCTGAAAATCTAACAACATCACATTAAAGTTCAATAAATTCTGAAAAGAATGATACCAAACATATATATGTAGCCTTTAAAATAAGCCCGATTTAAAGTGTGACAAAAAGGTGACATAAAATCGTTGCACAAAATCATTGCACTGTTAGGCTTAGGATTTTACTGTATACAGTATATACAGAGTAGATTATAATGAATATAATATAATGCTGTATGAGAGTGAGGCATGTCCAATAGTGCAAAACATGAAGTAAAGGTGAAAAGAACAGAAAGGGGAATAACTGTCAAATAAGAATAGAGAACTGCAAAGTGAGAGGAAGAAGAATGATGAATTAATTTGGTATGGAGATAACAGATGTGGTGTTCAGATGAAACAGACCAAGGTGGTTTAAGCATGTGGCTGGAGGTGGTGTCAGGTGTTATGAAAAGAATGAGTCTCAATCCCAAAGGATGTTTAGGACCGCAGAGCATATATCCATCCATCCATCCATCCATCCTCTTCCGCTTATCCGAGATCGGGTCACGGGAGCAGCAGCTTGAGCAGAGATGCCCAGACTTCCCTCTCCCCGGCCACTTCTTCTAGCTCTTCTGGGAGAATCCCAAGGCGTTCCCAGTTCAACCGAGAGACATAGTCCCTCCAGCATGTCTTCCCCGGGGCCTCCTCCCGGTTAGATGTGCCCGGAACACCTCACCAGGGAGGCGTCCTGGAGGCATCCTGATCAGATGCCCGAGCCACCTCATCTGACTCCTCTCGATGCGGAGGAGCAGCGGCTCTACTCTGAGCCCCTCCTGGATGACTGAGCTTCTCACCCTATCTTTAAGGGAAAGCCCAGACACCCTACGGAGGAAACTCATTTCAGCCACTTGTATTCGCGATCTCGTTCTTTCGGTCACTACCCATAACTCATGACTATAGGTGAGGGTAGGAACGTAGATCGACTGGTAAATTGAGAGCTTTGCCTTGCGACTCAGCTCCTTTTTCACTTCAATGCAGAGCACGCATCACTGCGGATGCTGCACCGATCCACCTGTCGATCTCACGCTCCATTCTTCCCTCACTCGTGAACAAGATCCCGAGATACTTGAACTCCTCCACTTGGGGCAGGATCTCGCTCCCAACCCTGAGAGGGCATTCCACCCTTTTTCAGCTGAGGACCATGGTCTCGGATTTGGAGGTGCTGATTCCCATCCCAGCCGCTTCACACTCGGCTGCGAACTCTAGAGAGAGCTGAAGATCACAGTCTGATGAAGCAAACAGGACAACATCATCTGCAAAAAGCAGTGACCCAATCCTGAGTCCACCAAACCGGACCCCCTCAACACCCTGGCTGCGCCTAGAAATTCTGTCCATAAAAGTTATGGACAGAATCGGTGGCAAAGGGCAGCCGTGGCGGAGTCCAACTCTCACTGGAAATGGGTTCAACTTACTGCCGGCAATGCAGACCAAGCTCTGAGACCGATTGTACAGGGACCGAACAGCCCTTATCAGGGGGTCCAGTACCCCCATACTCTCGGAGTACCCCCCACAGGATTCCCCGAGGGACACGATCGAATGCCTTTTCCAAGTCCACAAAACACATGTAGACTGGTTGGGCAAACTCCTATGCATCCTCCAAGACCCTGTTAAGGGTGTAGAGCTGGTCCACTGTTCCACAACCAGGACGAAAACCACACTGTTCCTCCTGAATCCGAGGTTCAACTATCCGACGGACCCTCCTCTCCAGGACCCCCGAATAGACTTTTCCATGGAGGCTGAGGAGTGTGATCCCTCTGTAGTTGGAACACACCCTCCGGTCCCCCTTCTTAAAGAGGTGGACCACCACCCCAGTCTGCCAATCCAGAGGCACTGTCCCTGATGTCCATGCGATGTTGCAGAGGCGTATCAACCAGGACAGTCCTACAACATCCAGAGCCTTGAGGAACTCCAGGCATATCTCATCCACCCCCGGGGCCCTGCCACCAAGGAGTTTTTTGACCACCTCGGTGACCTCAGTCCCAGAGATGGGGGAACCCACCTCCGAGTCCCCAGGCTCTGCTTCCTCATTTGAAGGCATGTTAGTGGGATTGAGGAGGTCTTCGAAGTACTCCCCCCACCGACCCACAATGTCCCGAGTCGAGGTCAGCAGCGCACCATCCCCACCATATACAGTGTTGACACTGCACTGCCTCCCCCTCCTGAGACGCCAGATGGTGGACCAGAATCTCCTCGAAGCAGTCCGAAAGTCGTTCTCCATGGCCTCCCCAAACTCCTCCCACGCCCGAGTTTTTGCCTCAGCAACCACCAAAGCCGCATTCCACTTGGTCTGCCGGTACCTATCAGCTGCCTCCAGAGTCCCACAGGACAAAAAGGTCCTGTAGGACTCCTTCTTCAGCTTGACGGCATCCCTCACTGCCGGTGTCCACCAACGGGTTCGGGGATTGCCGCCACGACAGGCACCAACCACCTTACGGCCACAGCTCCGGTCAGCTGCCTCAACAATAGAGGCACGGAACATGGCCCATTCGGACTCAATGTCCCCCACCTCCCTCGGGATGTGGTCAAAGTTCTGCTGGAGGTGGGAGTTGAAGCTACTTCTGACAGGGGACTCTGCCAGACGTTCCCAGCAGACCCTCACAACACGTTTGGGCCTACTAGGCCTGACTGGCATCCTCCCCCACCATCGAAGCCAACTCACCACCAGGTGGTGATCAGTTGACAGCTCCGCCCCTCTCTTCACCTCAGTGTCCAAGACATGTGGCCGCAGGTCCGACGACACGACCACAAAGTCGATCATCGAACTGAGGCCTAGGGTGGCAGAGCATATAAGGAAAAGGAATTGTGGGTGTGACAGGTTAGTTTGGGTAAACTTAGAAAATGGCTGTTAAACCGCTGCTGAAGATGGTTTAAAACAATCATGCAAAAAAGTAATCTATTACTTTTGAGTCAGCACTTCATGGCATAAGCAATATAAATGATTTGGTTGATTTTTATTGCATAGTGTTGCTGTAGAGATACTGAGGCAAAAAAACAAATTCATGATGCACATGTTTTTACAGAAAATTCTTAGAAATGACCATTTAAAACAACGGTTAAGCATGTTTGTTTTACAGTATTTTAGAAGTATACATCATGGTCCCTTCATCTACATTGGCTTAGGTCAGGGGTAGGCAACGTCGGTCCTGGTGAGCCGCAGTATGTGCAGGTTTTTGTTCCAACCCAGTTCCTTAACGAGAACTCAATTATTGCTGATGAAGCACATATTGCTTAAGTGACATTTTGATGCTTCATTTTAGTGGTCTCGCTTGTTAAGGTTCTCCAACCTTAATTGCTTATTTCAATCTTAAACTGCTGCATTCAGTGTTTTAATTGCTCCTTATTAGCAATAAGATGTAAAAGACAACGCAGCCAGCAGTTCTCCAGCTAGCTTTTTTCCAATTACATCTGTGTGTGTTCATCATGCACGGTTTGATTTAATAAAACACTTAATAGAAAAATGTGACAGTCTGAAAATGATCTGTTTTAGGCTTCATATCATTTGGATGATATCTTTGGAAAGGAAAAAAATCTACGATATAAGAGCCTTACATTGCACAGACTAACAAGCCATAAAATTAAATAAGGTCTGAGATTGGCAATGATTGGTTTCTAATTAAGCAATTGGGTTGGAATGAAAACCTGTAGCCACTGCGGCTCACCAGGACCGTCGTTGCCTACCCCTGGCTTAGGTGTCTGTGTTAGTTTTACTACTGGCAGAAGTGTCATCCTCCTAAGAGTACTTATGTTTGACAGTTAACTGAGTTTTCAGCATTGACTAAATATTGCTGCTAATTCTTGTGAACAAGTTTTGGATGCTAGGGGTCGCTGTTGTCCCTTAAACCCAACAGACACACAGAGTAAAAGCACCAAGAAGTTATTTTTTCATTATTTTCTTCCTGCACAGTGCCTCCAAAGCACCACAGCCACAATAAACACAATAATAATCACAATATTCTTTCTCCTCCACACCTCCTAGTAAGCGCTGTCCACCTCCTCTCGACTCAGGCTCGCTTGCTGGGTTCACAGCAGTCCTTTATATAGTCCTTGACCAGGAAGTGCTTCTGTCTTTCCATCCACGTGACTTGCTAGCATTTCCGGGTCAGATGGAGAACTTGCTTTTTCTTCAGCCCAGAAATACTTTTGGGCTTCTGTCCCTGTGACTTTGGAGTACTTCCGGGCCATACAGACAATAAAACTTCCAAGGTCCTCTTGCAGCATCTTCTGGCGCCACCCACGGTTCCCAGCAGGGCTGTGAAGCTGAACTCCAGATCCCATGGTGCCCTGCGGGAATCCAAAGTCACCATCTAGCTTCTTTGGGGAGGCGGTGCCCCAAAGTAGCTGCCTTCCCCCATCCTTCCAGTCTTTTGGGCGTTGAGCTGCTGGCCGTCCGTGACAAAGTCTAGATACATTTTGAAGCCAGGTTTTGACACAGCAAGCAGACCAGAAGGTCTTAGGTTTCAATAAAGATTTAATCACAAAAAAATTATATCACCTGGGTTCCATTGATTTGTAGATGTTTAAGGTCATTATTTCTAAGAGGTGTTTCGCAGTAAGTCACAAATAAAAAAAAGCCAGGGTATTGGTAAAATCTAAATCATGTCAGAAAGTAAGTATGGAATTACATTATTAATAAACTTATAACATTGTTTGCAGAAATATACTTATATAATGCCAACCTTAATTATGAACCAAATCATGCACATTCTGTATGCATCATATGCAGGTTTAATGTGAATTTGTCAAACTTAATATAGGTACCTGTTTTTTTCCAAATTCAGAAGCAAGATTCCACAAAGATGTAACAAAAAATTAAAGCCCCTTGAAATGTGCACATTGTTCAGGAGATTCTGCATTTATCACTACGGTGGCGACATTAGATGCAGACAGAAAAAAATCCTAAATTGTGTGATGGACGGTTGGCGTCCTTACCTGGCTAGGATGTCCAGGAGATGGAAGGAAGGGGGAAAGCAACCTCTTTAGGGCACTGCCTTCCCTGGAATGCTAGATGGCAGCCCCTTAGGCTGCAGCAGTTCCCCAAATTCCCACAGGGCATCATGGGACTTGGAGTTCTTTAACTCAGCCTTGTTGGGTGCTGTGGGTGCTGCCAGGGGGTGATGAGAGAATTGAAGAGCCCTGTATCAGGGGGTTTCCACCCCACCTGAAAGTGCTGACAGACCAGGTGGGTGGATGTTCGGAAGCACTTCCAGGGCAGCTAAAATAAAAGGAGCTGCCTGCCTCACTTCAGACAGCCAGAATTGGGCAGAAGGTGGACGAAGCTTGTGAGGAGGCAATGAGCGAGAGAAGACAAAGTAATGCCTAATTGTACCATTAAATTGTATTTGTACTTGTGGCAGAGTGGGAAACGCTTGTTATAAGAGGGGTTTCTCAAAATTAAAGAGGCTTTGTGTTTTAAACTTGTGCCCTGTGTCTGTCTGTGTTGGGTTTGGGGAGCTGGAGCGCCCCCTGGTGTCCACAGTGGATTGACAAAAAATTATAGAGTACATAGACACACACATTCAAAATGGTTTATTCTGGGCTAATTTATAGTATTTAATTAAATTAACTCATATTAAATTTTATGTTTACCCAAAATTGAGAGAGCAAAAAGATAATTCAGCAAGCTACACTAAATGATCATCCCGAAAAATCTTTTATTTTCATTTTAGTTTGCCTTCCTCTCTACCCAAATGGACATGTAAACTTACTAAGAGTTGTTTTTATTTTGTAAAACGTATACAGGCATCAAACAATAACCACTACCATGGAAAGATAATGAGCTCTAAATGGCAATGTAGCGTTAGGGCCAAAGGACAAACAGAAAACCTATAAATTTTAACAGCTTACCCTTGACTTTAATTAACTGGCGAGGTTGAAAGGAAAAACTTGGACACCATTGACAGGGTTAAATTTTTAACATGACAGGAGAAAAATAAATTGAAAGAAAAAAACTTTACAGAATGAATAGAGGTCCTCAACTTCATGCATGGCTCCTATTAAACGTTACTATTCTTAGAAATTGTGATTTATTACTCTGTGAATACTCATATGAGTTTTATACTTCAGACAAAGTGTTGCAGTGGTTTGCAAGCTATCTTTAATAACAGCTTTCAAGGAAGAGTTATTTAGATTGCTGAGGAATCACAACCATATCAGTCTATCATACCCTGATTGAATGTCTACAAGAATTTGACCTAGAGAAACTGCCATGTGCCACAGAAATGCAAGCTATGCTGACAAGCTTCTCAATAGCACTTACTAATTTAAAGGCGCCTAGCCTCACTAAAGCTACAATTAGGAGTCAATAGAGAGAGAAAAAAAATTAAAGGTATTAAAAGAAAATAATGGGTGTGATCTTTCTGAGATCCATGCAATAACCATAACATACTATCCAAATGTATTTCCATGGACAGTCATTAAAATATCTTTTAAAATTTCATACAACTTTTAAAAAATATAATTAAAACTTTATATTTAGGCATCAATATTTTGCATCATGTAAGGTATTTGCTTGTACTTACATGGAGTTTTATATTTTGATTTAAATTTAAAATCTATATTTTTTCTCAAAAAAAATTATTTTCTGGAAGAGATAAGAGTTAGATTCACTTGGCACTGTTAGTATCTAAAATTTCCACAGTAATGTTATGTGCTGTTTTCTCTGAATTTGTTTGCCATGTATTAAACTGTTACTTGTAAACTATAATCTGTATTGTGAAAAATACAAGAAAGCGGTCAAGTATAAAAAAGGCTGGTGATTATCCTAAAATTTTAAGCTGCTTGTATTAAATCCTGCATTTGCTTATGTTCATGTGTAGCACATTGCCTGGGAAACCTCGTTTTATCTGTTGCGTTTAGGAAATGTAATTCCAAAACCAAATTTGACCTTTCATTTGTATGCTTGATGGCTTCTCTCACCGTTGGTGTCCACCTGAGAATTCTAGGGTTCCTGAAGACACGTGGACTAAGCCATAGCTGCTTTCAGTTGCCACCAGTACTAAGGTCACGAGCAGGTGCATTCAGACTTCATGTCCCCATACTTTCCCAATGTGTATATGAATATTAAAATCAAATTAATTCTTTGTTCTCATGATATTTGTCAAATTTTATTTGTTATACTGTACAAATAAAACAATTCTTGGTTCCAAAAACCAACTAATGACACAAATGTAGTGTTTGCCGATTTATTTTTGGCAGCAATATATGCTGTTTTAATGGCCCCACCAACTGCATGTCCCTGAAATTATATGATTCCAACCATGCATTACATTCATGCTTCAGTTATGAACTGAGCAACAAAACTGTTTGTCTAATGAGTAAGTTTTAAAACTTTTATGAAATAAAGTTTATTTTGGAGTGAATACAATGGAGCAACTGATTTTGTTACCATTGTAGGCTTACCTCAGAAAGAGAAGCAGTCACTTGGTTGAAAACTTGGCTGGATATTTACTGTATATACTCGCATATAAGTTGGGTCTTGAAACCCCAAAAAAATCAATCATAAAATCAGACCCGGACTTACATGCCTGTTCAAAAACGTGACACTTAATTTTTTTTCTTGCTTCATCCAGTCTCGCACCAGTTTCTCAGACACATTGCATTTTATTGCAGCAGCGCAGTTACCAACTTCTTTTGCCACTTCAACTACTTAATTTAAAACCAGCTTCATATTTTCTTCTTATTGAACACTCCATCGTAGATAAGGGATGCTCTTATGATAAAGGTGTATGAGGGCGTGAGATACAAAAAACACAAAACAGTGCAAACGTCGCTTCGGAATAGTTTGGGTATTACCGTGTGGTCACATAGGCAAAATACATAGAAAAAAAAGGCAGTGTGCTCCATGGTTACTCTCTCAGGTGTTTGTTAGCATATCATAATCTCTTGGACCAATAACGTGAGTTTTCCGCATTTGACTCATACAATCGACATTATAAAATACTGGAAATTATACAGTGTGAAAGATGCCAGGCTACAGACAGACAAGATGTCCACAAACACACGCATTTATTTTGTTCTTGCACAACACAGTGCACCAGAATAGCCTCAACAACTCAGTGCTTTACTTTTCTTCTTCCACCTCCACTCCTCCTCTCGCAAACTCTGTTCTCTTCCACCTGACTCTGGCTCCCTTAATGGAGTGAGGCGGCCCCTTTAATAATGCACCTGGATGTGTTCCAGGTGCTCCCTGATGACCTTCCTGCAGCACTTCCTGGTGTGGCGGAAGTGCTGCAGTCCATGGCTCTGGAACCATCCAGGTGCCCACCGGCTGTGGCCACGGGTCCCCACAGGTTTGAGCTTCCCAGCTCCGTGGTTCCCATGCAGTCGTGGAGGCCTGCCATCTTACCTCCCGGGGTAGAAATTGCCCTTTTCCCGGTCCCCTGCTTCTCCAGGTCTCCTGGTGGGGCAAGGTCCCCAGCCGTCTATCACAATGGTAAGATCAAGCCCTGACTTATTCGCAGGAGAACTTAAACGCGAGTATATACGGCACTTGTTGCAAATGTAGCTGGTACTCCCTGTGTTTAGTTTCCTCTGCATACTCCAACTGCCCTCCTACATCTCAACAGGTGACAGGTTAGATTATCTTAGGACCCCATATGATTATATGTGTCTGAGTGTGGCACCCAGTCTGAAGTTGGTATTTCTCTCACACATTGTAGCCAGGAAGGGCAAACCTATTGCCCTGACCTGCATAAGCCTTGATATAAAATGAAAGTACAACCCCAATTCCAATGAAGTTGGGACGTTGTGTAAAACGTAAATAAAAATAGAATACAAAGATTTGCAAATCCTTTTCAACCTATATTCAATTGAATACACTACAAAGACAAGATATCAAATGTTCAAACTGATAAACTTTATTGTTGTTTTGCAAATCTTCACTCATTTTGAATTTGATGCCTGCAACACATTCCAAAAAAGCTGGGACAGGGGCAGCAAAAGACTGGGAAAGTTGAGGAATGTTCAAAAAAACACCTGTTTTGAACATTCCACAGGTGAACAGGTTAATTGGAAACAGGTGTTTGTCATGATTGGGTATAAAAGGAGCATCCCCAAAAGGCTCAGTAATTCACAAGTAAAGATGGGGCGAGGTTCACCACTTTGTGAACAACTGCGTGGGCAAATAGTCCAACAGTTTAAGAACAACGTTTCTCAACGTACAATTGCAAAGAATCTGGGGATTTCATCATCTACTGTCCATAATATCATCAAAAGATTCAGAGAATCTGGAGAAATCTCTGCACGTAAGCGGCAAGGCCGAATACCAACACTGGATGCCCGTGTCCTTCGATCCCTCAGGTGGCACTGCATTAAAAACCGACATCATTCAGTAAAGGATATTACCACGTGGGCTCAGAAATACTTCAGAAAACCATTGTCAGTTAACACAGTTCGTCGCTACATCTACAAGTGCAAGTTAAAACTCTACCATGCAAAGCGAAAGCCATATATCAACAAACCCCAGAAATGCAGCCGGCTTCTCTGGGCCCGAGCTCATCTGAGATGGACTGACGCAAAGTGGAAAAGTGTGCTGTGGTCTGACGAGTCCACATTTCAAATTGTTTTTGGAAATCATGGACATCGTGTCCTCTGGGCCAAAGAGGAAAAGGACCATCCGGATTGTTATCAGCGCAAAGTTCAAAAGCCAGCATCTGTGATGGTATGGGGGTGTGTTAGTGCCCATGGTATGGGTAACTTGCACATTTGTGAAGGCACCATTAATGCTGAAAGGTACATACAGGTTTTGGAGCAACATATGCTGCCATCCAAGCAACGTCTTTTTCAGGGACGTCCCTGCTTATTTCAGCAGGACAATGCAAAGCCACATTCTGCATGTGTTACAACAGCGTGGCTTCATAGTAAAAGAGTGCGGGTACTAGACTGGCCTGCCTGCAGTCCAGGCCTGTCTCCCATTGAAAATGTGTGGCGCATTATGAAGCTCAAAATACGACAACGGAGACCCCGGACTGTTGAGCAACTGAAGTTGTACATCAAGCAAGAATGGGAAAGAATTCCACCTACACAGCTTCAACAATTAGTGTCCTCAGTTCCCAAACGCTTATTGAGTGTTGTTAAAAGGAAAGGTGATATAACACAGTGGTAAACATGCCCCTGTCCCAGCTTTTTTGGAACGTGTTGCAGGCATCAAATTCAAAACGAGTGAAGATTTGCAAAACAACAATAAAGTTTATCAGTTTGAACATTTGATATCTTGTCTTTGTAGTGTATTCAATTGAATATAGGTTGAAAAGGATTTGCAAATCATTGTATTCTGTTTTTATTTACATTTTACACAACGTCCCAACTTCATTGGAATTGGGGTTGCATTATTGTAGCATGTCTGTTAACATTAGGAAGATTAATGCAAATTTATTCCCTACCTTTTTTTCTACATTTACAAAGTTTTATTGTAAAAGTGCAATTATACTCAAGACTCAACACTCAGTATTTGAGTTTCATGTTTTCCTTCTCCTCACTACTTAGACCAATATTCCAGGGAACAAGCTGTACATAATTCAACGCGTTTATTCATCAACACAACATAAAATTATATCCAGACTATAAGGAATTAGCCCTGATCTGGTGAAATCATTTATAAAAAAACTGGAAGTTTGATTCAGAATATCATCTATCTTTGTGTATCTTCCGCTACAGTAGTTGTTTAATTAGTGAAATGGTTTTTCCATTCATACATCTTATCTTTCCACCCTTTTATCTGGTTCAGGGCCACTGGGAGCTGATGTCCACTCCAGCTGTATTGGGATAGCAAGGAAACAATGGTCCTGAACAGGATGTTACTCCAGGCACACTAACACTCACGCCCAAACAAAAGTCTCAGCATTAATTATGATGGTTTTCACTTTTGTCATCATCCTACTTTGGTCATTGTCTCTAGAGAGTCCAGGGTCAGTCATATAATACAGCTGGTCTTCCTGATCAGTTTATTCATTTGTTAAAATCTGAAGCTTCTGAAGCTCATTCCACTACCCCAGCAGCAGGCTGCAACATTAATAAGACATTATGAGCTAAGCAGTGTTAAAACATACCCAGAACCTTGTTGTACACATTACAGAGTAACATCTGAGCTTTTCCAAAAAGAAAATACTATTCTGGATGTACAGAAGATTTGTCTTGTACACTCAATCTAGTATAGTGTTCAGATGGATCCTCAGGTATTTTTAAATCTCCACAACCTAGGGGCTCACTAGCACATCAAGTCCTTTGTTCTTTGTAACATTTAGTTACAAATGGTTGTCTATACACCACATGACAAAGTTCTGAAGCACATTTTATTTCTGATGGTAAAGTCCAAGATAGGGCAGATAGCAGAACTGACAATGTTTAAGTGGAAAACAAGATTAAATTTAAAGAAACAGTCACAAGTTTTATTTAGCAATAGAAATGAAAACGTTAACCTCATTGTAGTAGTAGTAGAGGTAATAGTATCATGTGTAATTACTTGTTTAGGTACTCTCATTTCCTGAAACATTGTGAAATAAACACCTGAGGAAAACTCCAGTAACCTATAATCATTAAAGAGAGACACCTTGCTTAGCTATAGACAAGATCCTATTTTACTACAAAACTTAGACTTAGTTGCTGTGTCATGTGATAACCCTATTTCACACAACAAGCAATGTTAAAAGTAAAGTGAATTAAAAAAGATACACTGTTCCTTGTGTGCTTGCATGCCTAACAAGAACTGTTCTACTTCTCTTTGCTAAATAGTAGAAACAGACCATTAAAATATTGTTCTGTGATAAAATGAGGCTCTAAAACAAAGTTCATTTGTGACAGTGTGGAATTCATACTGTCTTTGCATGTCTTAGTGTAGCATTTGTGCTTTCTGTAATGTAATACTATGTCAAGTAAAGCATTGTTGAATGCAACAACAACAACATTTATTTATATAGCACATATAAAACAAAGTTGCTCAAAGTGCTATATAATGCCTTGATCAGGTGGTGGTGGGCGCAGATCGCCACCAAAGAAGAACCAGAAAAGACCGCAGAGAATAATAGAGATTAGTACAGATGGCTGATCCCTGAAGACTATGATAATTGCATGAATATCTAAGGTTATATACACCATTAGTAATATTTTAAAGTCAATTCTGAACAACACAGGCAACCAATGTAACAATGATAAAACTTGTGACATGTGCTCAGATTTTCTTTTTCTAGTTAAGATTCTGGCTGCTGCATTCTGTGCTAATTGCAGTCGATTGATGTCTTTTTTAGGTTGTCCTATTAGGAGTGCATTACCGTAATGTAGTCCACTAAAAACAAAAGCGTTAACTAATTTTTCAGCATCTTGTAAGTTTTAAGGGGTATAACTTTTGCTATATTCCTCAAGTGAAAAAATGCATTCCTTGTAATCTGGTTAATATGCGATTTTTATGCGAAGTTTAGGTCAGAGTCAATGATTACCCCTAATTTCCACCTTGATTCTTAAACCTAAAGGATTAAGTTTATTTCTAATGCCCTCACTATATCCATGTTTGCCAATCACTAAGATTGCTGTCTTTTCTTATTTAATATGAGAACGTTTCTACTCATCCAATTAGAAATACTGCTAAGACATTGGATCAGACAGCCAAGAGCATCACAGTTATCAGGCGCTATAGGTAATCAAAGCTGTGTGTCATCTGCATAGGTGTGGTATCTCACCTTGTGCTTTAAGATAATCTGACCTAATAGAAGCATGTAGATTGAAAAAAGCAGCAGACCCAGAATAGATCCTTGTGGTACGGCATATACAATATGATGGGTTTCCGAAGTATAATCACCACAACTCACAAAGAATTTTCTACCTGTTCAGTAAGCCTGAAACCAATTTAAGATGCCGCCAGAGAGTACCACCCACTGTGGTGATTTATAAGAATACTGTGATCAATAGTGTCAAATGCTGCACACAAGTCTAAAAGAACAAGAACAGATTTATGGCCTCTGTCTACATTAACCTGGAGATCATTTACTACTTTAACCAGTACAGTTCCTGTACTATGGTTTGTTCTAAAACCTGACTGAAACTGAGAACAGCAAGTTTATTCAATTGATCATGTAGGTGCGTAATGACTGACTTTTCTAGAATTTTATTTAAAAAAGGCAAGTTAGAAATTGGTCTAAAATGATCAAAAACAGGGGATTCGAGATTGTTTTCCTTGAGCAGGGGTTTAACAACTGCAGTCTTTTGACATGTCAGGGAAGATCCCCGTATCTAATGATGAGTTCACTATGTCAAGTACGCTATCAAATAGGACATTAGAGACTTCTTTAAAAAAGCCTGTTGGTAATGGGTCAAGGGCACAGGTGGAAGGTTTCAGCTGAGAAATTATTCTGCATAGCTCCATTCAATCTATTCCATTGAAAGAATTTAACTCACTTAAAAGAACATGCTGGGAGTCACTTGGATTAACTTTGGGGGGATATTGTATATTATTTCTAATATCATTTATTTTTTGTTTAAAAAATATAGCAAAAGCCTCACAAGTTTCACTAGCAGTTTTTAGGAGTCATTCCCTTGAGTGAGCTGGGTTTAAAAGACAATTAATTGTTGAAAATAAAACTCTTTCCAGCATTGTCAGTTAAAATTTTAGAAAAATAGTACTGTCTCTTAAGGCGAACTGCAGTGTGTGGACGCTAGGGGTCGCTGTTGCCCCGTGAAACCCACCAGAAAGATGTCCAAGACACACTTGTAAAAAGCACCAAGAAGAATTTTTATATTTTTCTTCTAATACAATGCACAAAGCACCACACTCGCCACAATTCTCCAACAATAATCAATACAAATAATCAATAACAATAATCCTCCTCTCCTCCCAGCAGCTCTGTCACTCTACCACCCAACTCCGGCTCTCCTTGCTGGGTCTTCACCAGAAGTACTACAGGCTTCCGTCCTCGTGACTACGAAGTACTTCCAGGTTGTAGTAAAAGCAGGAGTCCCCAGGTTCTTTGTGAGCTCCCCCTGGCAGCACCCACAGCACCCAACAGGGCTGAGGAAACAAACTCCATGTCCCAGGGTGCCCTGAGGGAATCCAGGGAACTGTTGCCGTCCAGAGGAGCTGCCACCTAGCGTCCAGGGGGAGGCAGTGTCCTGAAAAGGCTGCTCTTCTCCCTTCTTCCCATTCTACGACATCCCAGCCAGACTGAACCGCCGGCTGTCCTTCACAAGTGTTATATTCAGTTATTTTTGCCTTCAAAATTTCTATAGTAGATTATCAGTTTATTTTTTCTCCATTTACGCTCAGCTCTCCAGCACGTTCTCTTTAAATCAGATACTCTTTGTGTCTTTCAAGGTATGATAGTGCTGGAGGATTTCTTAGCTGTCTTTTCAGGTGCTAATATTTTAGCTGCATCTCTTACCTTACTGTTAAAATGTTCAGTCTTTCTGTTTGCACTATTAGCATCATTAAGGTAAACATTACAGTCGGATTGGTTGTTTAGAATATTAGCAAACCTTGAAGCTGCAGATGTATCAAAAAACATTTTTTTTAAATCTGCTTCTCCTTAGTTGTAGTTATCAGTATTTCAGCATTAAATAATATGCAAAAAATGTATGCTAACAGTTGTACAGTCATTATTTTAAAAATATAAAGTTGCCAAAGAAGATTTTCGTTTTCTGTATTCCTTGTACTGTCGGAAGAAGCTCCGGTGCCATGTACTCAGTGAATTTAATTTTTTGAGCCATATTTAACAGCTGCTGGTCTGGGTGAGATGAGCAATGTTCATAAAACAGCCATTCTAGCCAATAGACTGCCTATGCACAAAATGGCGATGCATCATTAAAATTCATAACTGCTGCCCTCATCTGTAAACCTAATGGCATCTCATTTCTCACTTTAAAGTTTTATTCCACAAATCCTCTTCTGCCAGAGCCATCAGTATCTGGGTGAGCTAGTTGATCAGTTTGTGGCTGATATAGCCAGCATTTGCAAGTCTGTTGAGTTACAAGATTAATTTATCAGGAACCAACTTGTGGAATATACCAGTAACCTTAAAGATTGTTAAAAATTACCTGTGGCCTCAGATGATATGACTCTTGTGAAAGCAATTGGCAAGGAATTTTGAATTGAATCAGCTGCTGAACTCACAGCTAAACTGCCATAATCCTATGTGTTATACTAATTTATTCACATGAAGAGCAAGGAACGTGGACCAGTAGTTTCGAATGTTGCAACACAGTTTCTATGGCTTCCACATTAGAAATTGAAGTACCACTCTATAAGACAGATGTTTCCAGCACCTCGATCAAAGAATGTGGGTTTCTACCCTAATGTTGCAAGTGTCGCAATTGAAGAGTGGTTTGGTTTTCAGCATTGCGACAGCAGAAATCAACGGAGCAGAATGGAGAACCAGGATGAGAGCTGATACACATCTAAAAGTGTAGTCAACAGCAAAAAAACACTTCTTGCTAACCAGTGAGCTTTGCATCTTCCTTGAGTTTCATCAAACTTTCTTTTCCCATTTCACAAACTGATCGCACCTCTTTTTTCCTGTCGAGGACAACCCCCCAGTCTTCATTGTTCATCCACTCTTTTGGTTAGTGGTGCTATTCGTGTGGTCTGTCAATCACTTCTGCTGCCTCCTTCATATGCATAAAGCATGCTGTCAGAGCAGAGCAGAGCAGAGCATGAAATTTAGCATAATGTTCCTAAATATCAACAAATAAAAAATGTATTGACAAATGAAAAAAGCATGTTTAAGCTAATTATAAAATTTCACATCAAATCTGTCAAAGAATTTTTCAGATTTTGGGTATTTCATTTTTTTATTCAGGAGGGTTTACCTCTAAATATTTATATATTTAAAATTTCCTTTTTTAGTGGATACCTACTGCCCTAGATGCACCATCCTACTAAATTTCAGTTTTTTGACTAAATGGAATATATAGTTTTTGTTGATTAGTGAATGAGTTAGTCAGTCATTTAACTTGATATTTTATATATATTGTCACACTTAGGTCACAGAATTGCACAAAAAACAGAGGAGGTTGAAGAGACTGGCACTTTATTCAAACACTGCAAACAAACATTTGTCTCTTTAAAAGGTTTTAAACGTGCTCCTTGACACTTTCGTTTCTCAATTAAAAGTAAGCACAGGTATCTTCTTCTTCGAAGGAGTATGTGTCAGGAGCAGGAAAAGTCTGAGAGAGATAAGGAGAAGCAAAACCAATCAATTCCAAACTGACAGAAGACTGTACAAGCTTTTTAAGTAAGTGGAGTACCGCGCGAGAGGTATTTTACGCAACAGAGCCATCACAAAGGTAAGGAGGAATGTAGTCTGAAGGTAGTCTGTTAACAGTTTTCAGGGGTTTTCCCAGCAGCATCTGTATTCTCTGGAGGTGCGATCAGCTCCGCAGCTCACAATATATATATATATATATATATGTATATATATTGTGGGATATGGCCGGCCGTTCATCCCGGCCAATACCCCCAGGCCGCCAGATGGAGCCCTCCATGCAACATGGAGGTGCCCCGAATTCCAGCAGGGCCTCATGGACATTGGAGTTTTACTGCACAGCCCTGCTGGATACCATGGGGACCGCAAGGGGACGCTTCAGGGAGGCCCAGGGATTGCTATGTGCACTATAACCCGGAAGTATGTCCTAGTCACAGGGACAGAAGAAATGACGTACTTCCGGGATGAAGAAAAGGAGTTTTCACCTGACCCGGAAGTGTTAAGAGTCACATGGACTGAGGGACAGAAACACTTCCGGGTCAACAAGTATAAAAGGACTGTGGGAAATCCCAGCAGTGAGCCGAGCTGGGAGGAAGGGTGACTGAGCTGCTGGGAGTGGAGGATTGTTTATTGATTGTGTATTTGTTTATTGGAGTATTATGGAGTGGAGGGTGCTTTGTGCACATTGTTATTATAAATAAAATAACATTTGGACTTTTATCTGATGTCTGATGTATTGTCCAAGGGTTCAAGGGAGCGATAGCGCCCCCTATCTGTCACTATATATATAAATATATATATATATATATATACATATATATATATATGAAAATATATATATGAATATATGAAAAATGATATTTAAATGGATTAACAATTTATTTTGTAAGACCTACTGATGCATGTATTTAATTTAAAAATAAATTAATTTAAAAATAAATTAAATAGCAATATGTGTGTGCAAAGAAGAATACAAGAACAAAAATAAATTAAATAGCAATATATATATATATATATATATATATATATATATATATATATATATATATATATATATATATAGCTTATGAAATATGTGTGTGCAAAGAAGAATACAAGAACAAAAATAAATTAAATGCATGCATCAGTAGGTCTTACAAAATCAATTGTTAATCAATTTAAATATCATTCATATTCATACTTGACACTATTTAGTAAGTCAGTTTTCATTATATTTAGTTCCTTGTCCACATCTTGTGTACTATACACCCATGTGCTGCCTAAAGGCCACATATGGTCCTGATCAGACAGTTGAAAGTCGATTTTGTCATTAATTGGACACACATATATTACTTTTCAGGCCAATATCCTTCTTCATTTGTCCATTTTTTGACAAATTCTTCAGTTGCCTTCGCTTCGGAAGCCTCACCACTCACTTTAACACTGTGCAAATTAAAACAGTTTTTGAACCATTTTGAGCTAGTAGTAAACTGCACATCATATTCAGTTCTATCTTTTTCTTTTAACATTTCAAATAGGCTCAGTGGCTTTGCTGTGATCATCATGGTGCAGTGGTTCTATCCTGAATCTGGTGCCCTATCTAGTTCATAAGTAACTTTTCCATATATGACATGGGCCTCTCTTGCTGCTTCATTAGTCTTGTTATATGTCTGTGTGATATGATTTACACAAAAGTAACTCTGAGAAGAGTCCTACTACACAGCACACTCACTACAAGACATACAGTAGTTGTTCAATAGCTGTCATTGCTCCTGAGAAGGATAACCCTGTCATAACTGTAATCTTAACCATAGTCTAAATCTATTTTATTAGATTGACACATAAGCTATGCCTTGAAATGGGAGTGTTGAGAAGAAGCAAATGACTAGTCATGTTGCATTACATGGCTAACATATAATTCTGAGGCCTCTCAATATCATCAGATGCATGCAATTTGATTGGTTCACCAATGGAGCAAAGTTCTTGAGGTCTGCAACTAGACCATGTTGTGTTTGTTTTTCATACTGTTAACTGCATACATCTGGTACATCCACTTTGTGATGATGGTTGATTTGGTCAATGATCTCTGTATGGGAGCTTGATCATTAAGGCGAGTGGTCGTTAACCAGAATGCTGTTAAACAATGCATGCCTGTATATGCAGTGTCAAATTTTGAAGTGAGTTCTACTCTTGGAAGAAAAGCACACTTCAAGAAGTACTTACATGCTTCAGTGCAAGAGAAGCAGAAAGAAAGCCCAGCAACTGTACACAAATTTTAAAGGTATAAGTTCTGTTGAGGTGACCACAGTTTATTTTTTGGGTACTGATCCAAGCCTGTATTTTAATATACATAGGAACCTGGGAGAACTAATCATACATCAACTTATGGTTATGATGTTCAAGCAGTTTTTTTGTCCCTGGGTCATCTTGATCTGTCTGCAAAGATGTTACCCTAACACTACTGACATTAGATGAGATTCAGAAGACCTAGCAGAGCTTTGGCTTTCAAATAAGAGGTTGTGGTACAGGATGCAGGTTGACCTTATTTTTGACATGCTAAGCTGAACTAATTCTCTTTTATATGTGCCAAAGTACAGATTAGAAAGAAAAAAGGTGTAGAGGTACAGATGCATTTAGTTAAATCATCCTCTGAATGTGTATCTCAAGTGGTTTCAACAGAAATAGGCTTAAGGGACACTGAAAGTTTTTATGCTTACCAAAATTTCCTTATAGTCCGGGATTATTGAAACACACACAAAACTAATGAGGCCCCTGGGGCCTCATTAATCAAATACAATTTGATGACTCTAATAAGTTATTTTACTTCTTCTGCTGTGTAAATACAAAATTATGTCACTGAGGGGAGACAGAACAAGCACCGTTAAAGAAAATGTAGAAAAAGTCATCTTAGCTAAGCAAATGTATCTCAACCTGTGAACAAGTCATTAGAAAACACTCAAAAGATGAATAAGTATTTAGTAAAGGTGGAAAGAATTTCAAGATATAGTATGTACAATTCTACCCAGCTCTGACAGTTTCTTTTCAATCTGCATCTGCATGAAGCATAAATCATCCTGAGAGAGTGTGGCATTATTGGTGAGTGTGCAGATGAATTAATTTTTTGATAGCTCTGATGGAGTCTTTTCCAGACCCGTGTGTGCCTTTAGTATTAAATCAACCTGATGCACACTGCTATTTTTTCTTCTCTATTGTGGGAAACTTTTATTTGACTTAAGAAATTAGCAAAAATTTGCCTTCTCTGCTGACCAGATGAGCATACTTACAAGTGAGTTCTGAGTCCAAATATATAAATACAATTCTGTCCAAGTTTTCTCCATCAGTTATATGTTTTAATCCATGAAATTAACTGTGCTGTAGACAGAAGTACTGAATGAAAATAAAACCAGTCATTACAGCTCAACATGAATTAAAGGATATCTGCAAGCATGATATTCTTCCATCGAAAGGTCTTACTTGAAGTGTTTCTCTAAACCACAGGTGCATAACTTATTTTTCAATGTAACCACAGATCTGGTGAATGAGAAGTGCAGTTTGTCACACCATGTATAAATTGGGAAATGAGGTTGCTCATTCTTACTTGTGCAGCACACTTTGCATTACAGAAAATTAAGTTCCCCTTTATCACCCACTTCTTGACATACTGTAAATCAGTATGATCATGCCGTACACAATTCCAGGACACCAACAAGACATTTAACTTTTGAAGTCCACCAACAGTACATGCAATTGTCTGCAGTAAGTTATCTATAAAGTATTGTAAAATTGAGTAAAAAAGGCAACCTTAACCTAGGCACCTATTCACCTTACAACTACGTACTGTATCTGTGGCATTTACATCTCACATCATGGAGACCTTTGAGAGACTGGTCCTGGACTATATGCATTCTCTTGTGGTAGACCATCTTGTTTCTTGGTGCAAAGAGAATTATCAGAACCTTAACATTAGCATAACCAAAGAAATGGTTGTAGACATTCACTTCACCAAAAAGCCTCTATGTCCGGTCACTATTCATGGAGTGGATGTAAAAGTGGTGCACTCCAAGTACTTGTTGGTCCACATTAATGACAGGTTAGTCTGGTCTCGAAACACAGATGAACTATATAAGAAAGGGCAGAACAGGCTCTTCTTTCACAGAAGACTGTGTCACTTTAATGTCAAAAGTGATATCCTTCACATCTTCTACAGCTTGGGCCAGTGCAATTTTCTACACTGTGGTGTGCAGGGCTGGTAACATCACTTCACGAGAGATCTACCGAATAACAAGCTAATTGAAAAGGCAGAGTTACGTATAGGACACGCTCTGGGTAGTAGCAAAGGAGAGAGTTAAAACAAAGCTGAGTGTCATTATGAACAATGCCGCACATCCTCTCTCTGAGGCAAGAACACTGGGGACTTTCAGCCAATGAATCATTCAGCAGAAGTATCTCAAGAAACGCTACTGGAGCTCCTGTATAGCAAAAACAATACACCTCCATAATGCCTCACTGTGACTATCAAGTCAAACGTTTTCTTTCTTTTGAATTTTTCTTCCGTTTTAGTCATTCTGGTATGGATTAACACCATAATATGTGTGTAAATATTTTTATTTGTCTATCTATTTATGTAATTATTTATTGAAAGAGCTTCTGTAAAAAGACAAATATCCAGTTCTATCTATCTATCTATCTATCTATCTATCTATCTATCTATCTATCTATCTATCTATCTATCTATCTATCTATCTATCTATCTATCTATCTATCTATCTATCTATCTATCTATCTATCTATCTATCTATCTGCCTGTCTGTCTGTCTGTCTGTCTGTCTATCTGTTTATCTATCTATTGTAATAAGGCGCTATATATGCGCCCGACCCAAAACAGATTGGACACGGAGGCACACGTATAAAATAAATAAACTTTTATTTTTCTTCAGCTGGAGGGCATGCCTTTCCCGTGTCCCCCCCGCCACAACACAGTCCCAAAAGACCGACACACAAAAGCAAACCACTCTCCTTCGGTACCACCACTCCTCCCAGGAAACCTCGTCCTCCTCCACACGACTCTGGCCGCTGAGTGGTGGTTGCTGGCTCCTTTTATTGGGCACCCGGAAGTTCTCCAGGTGCTTGGTTGCCGACATCCGGCTGCACTTCCGGGTGTGGCGAAACTAATGCCCAGAATGGTCCAGCAGATCCTGCTGCAGCACCCCCTGGTGGTGCCTGCGGAATCCAACAGGGCTGCACAAAACTCCAACCCCCATGAAGCCCTGGGGGAGTCCGAGGCACCGCTGCAACCCAGGGAGGCTGCCATCTACCGTCCAGGGGGAGATGTTGTGTTTCCCATGCTTGCTTCCCTGGGGCCTCATGCATAACGCTGTGCATAGAATTCACACTATAACATGGCATGCGGACAAAAGCAGAAATGTGCTTATGCACAAAAAAATCCAGATGCATAAATCTGTGAAAACGCCAACTTCCATGTTCTTCCGCTCTATAAATCCCAGTCAGTGTGAAAAGTAACACACGTGCACACACCTGCTGTCCCGCCCCAACTCCTCCCAGAATTATGCCTCTTTGAATATGTAAATCAATATAAATAGCCCTTAAGCTCAGCCTTCTGTGAAAAGACAATGGCAAAAGCACGAGAGAAAATAGAAGAATTTCAGCGAATACCAAGTGGAGGCAAGGAAAAACATACTATTTGTTGGTTTAAACAGTAGTATAAACAACAAAAGGAAGTTAATCGAGTGACATAGCGTGTTGGAGAAACTCAGAAGCTCAAGTTCACAAAGTCGATCAGTGCCGAAATAAAAAAGAAGTCGTCACATATCAAAGTCGCCGTGAAAAGGTGAGTCGTAGCCCACTGTCTGAGTGTCATATGAAAAGCTTATTAGGGTACAGAGAAAAGAAAAAAGCACACAGTGGGGAAAAAAGCACGAAATGTCAACTTTAATCTCAAAATTTCCACTTTAATCACGTAGTTTATTTTGTCATTAAAGTAGAACATCATAAACTTCATCTTAAAATTGTTTAATTTACTAGTTTCTCAAATCCCATTGTAACTAAAGTAGCACATTAAATGCTTTGTTTTGTATGTGTTCTTCTTTGTGCTCTATGTATGTGTGTGAATCACTACATGCTTCTGGGCTTTCTCTTCCTCCGACAGGACACAAAATCCATTACATTCATAATATTACAGCTCTCTGAATAATTAAAATACTGAGATGTATACGTGATATCATTTTCATGATGATAGGAGTTAAAGCATGTTATTAAACATGGGAACACGGTGGCGCAGTGAGTGTTCATATCTCACGCAAGATGCTTGCTGCGCCATGTGCGACCTTCGATGAAATACTTTATTACAGAAGTACTGTCTCTTTCAAATGTACTAATTCCCAATTCCTGTCCTTACTTTTCTTTCTCCAAATACCGAATCACCACACAATCAGCTCTTTAATAGACGTTAAGCCATCTGTACGCTTAGAACGCCAATTCTTCAAAACTTTTAAGGAACATTGAAATATCTTTGTAGTATGTGTTTAATTATTCCATCCATCTATCATTCCAGTGTTGTGCCAGCCACAGCAAGAATACAGCACGAGGCAGGAACAATCTGTGAATGGAGCTCCAGCTCCTCGCTAGTGCTGCGGCACCATGTAGTTAAAGTTAAAAGTTTTATCTGTATAATATAATAAACATATTTTGCTGCATTTCATCTTAAAAATGATATCATCATCATATATAAAGTATCTATCTATCTATCTATCTATCTATGTAAATACACACTTTATAAAGTGGCTCAGGTTGTGCAATATTATAACTGTAGTGCAAGTTTACGGTGAGGTAATTGTACTTATACTGTAGGTACAAACAGTTCTACAAGAAGCACTTAATGGACTGATTGAGTGCGTTTATAGTTCCTGGGATGAAACTGTTTCTGAACCGCGAGGTCCGTACAGGAAAGGCTTTGAAGCGTTTGTCATGTGAGAGCAGTTCAAATAGACAGCATGGCTGAGGCAGCGTGTGATTGATGCTGTATACTGATAATTCTCTTTTCAGTCAGCTGCTGTAGATCTGTGATTCCCCAATCAGATACAGTGATATAAATACTCGGAGTGGTGCAGTGAGAGTAATATGGAAAAAGATGATCCGCTATGGCAACCCCTAATGGAAGCAGCTGAAAGAAGGAGGTGCAGTGAGAGTAACAACGCTAAAGCAGCTATTGTATTTAGAATAGTTTGACCATTCTGTGGACCATTATATTGTTACAGGTTAATTACAATCAGATACATTGAACTAATAAACAATATGCGGTTAATTTCAGTGTATTTATAAAGCCGCGTCGGGGATGTGGATCCAAAAAGGAAAGGGTATCCACACAGGAACAGTAGCACTGCTTTGATGCTGGGTGCTGCCAGTCTGCAAAACCGAGCACAGAACTTGCATACGCCAGGGTATGACCTACCGTGGAAATGTGCGTGGCTTTACACCAAGTTTAGATTTTATACATCGCGATTTGAACGTGGAAACATTCTTACGCAACATTTTTGTGCGTACGCACCATTTATGGCCTACATGAGGCCCCTGGTACATATGCTGCAGAGGTGTCATGGCCAGGCATGGAAATACACTACTCAAAAAAATTAAGTGAACACTTTAAACACATATTGGATCTTGATGAACAAAAAAGTGGGAAATCTTTACTGAGTAACAATGGTCAGTGGAAACCAAAACCATTGAGGGCTGGATTCAAAACCAGACTGAAAATCAGGGTCAAAAATTGAAATCACAGGCTGATCCAACTTGCGTGA
Source organism: Erpetoichthys calabaricus (assembly GCF_900747795.2). NCBI lineage: Eukaryota > Metazoa > Chordata > Cladistia > Polypteriformes > Polypteridae > Erpetoichthys > Erpetoichthys calabaricus. Next base: position 142,210,434 of record NC_041399.2, read on the forward strand.
ATTTCATCATGGCAATTCATAATACGACTCAGTAATGTGTATGGCCCCCATGTTCCTGTATGCACTCCAGACAACATCTGGGCATGCTTTTGATGAGACAGTGAATGGTGTCCTGGGAGATCTCCTCCCAGACCTGGATCAGGGCATCATTGAGCTCCTGAACAGTCTGTGGCACTACTTGGAGATGTCAGATGTACTGTCTCAGAAGTTCTCAGTTGGATTCAAGTCTGGGGAACGTGTAAGCTGCTCAATGTCATCAATACCTTTGTCATTCAGGAACTACCTACACAGTCTGGCCACATGAGGCCGGGCATTGTCCTGTACCAGGAGGATCCCAGGGCCCACTGCACCAGCTTAAGTTAACAATGGCTCTGAGATTTAATCTTGGTACCTGACAGTAGTCAGGGTACAGTAGCATAGCACCTGGTGGTCTTTGCAAACCTACAAGGTATGTCTTTTCAGACCATCACTGACCCACTGCCAAATCAGTCATGCTGGATAATGTTGCAGATTCTTTCAATCTGTCACATGTGTGTACCTGCTCTCATCTGTGAATAGAACAGGGTGCCAATGATGGAGCTGCCAATAGTGTATTCTCTGGGCAGTAAGCACAGGTCCCACTAGAGGATTTTGGGCTCTCATGCCATTCTCATGGAGTCTGTTTCTGGCAGTATGGTCAGAAACATGGACACTATTAGTCAGATGGAGGACATTTTGTAGGGCTCTGGCAGTGGTGATCCTGTTTCTTCTTGCACAAAGAAGCGGATAATGGTCCTGCTGCTGAGTTAATTCCCTTCTACGGTCCAGTCCAGCTCTCCTTGTGTAATGGCTCATATCCTGCTATTTCTTCCATGCCCTTGAGACTGTGCAGGGAGACACAGCAAACCTTCTTGTGATAGCATTTATGGCTATGCCATCCTGGAGGAACTGGACTACCTGTGCAACTTGGCTGCAGATACCACCTGACGCTACCTGTAGTGACAAGGACACTAGTAAAACATAAAACCACAGAAGAATCAGTCAGGAAGGACAAGGAGAGAGCAATTGTTTGTGGTCACCATATGCACCACCATTCCCTTTTTGGTGGTTGTCTTGTCGTTGCCTCTTCAGTGCATCTGTCACTTTCATTTGCACAAAAGTAGGTGAAGTTGATTCACAATCGCTTTTGCTTCATAACTGGACAGCTTGATATCCCTAAAGCTTAATTGACTTTGTGTTAGACTGGGATAATTAAGTGTTTACTTAATTTTTTGAGCAGTATGTTATGATTTTATTGAAAGTAAATATTTAGCAACAACACTGAAAAGTTTTACAAACTAGAAGGATTTTTCATTAGTGCATACTTTTATTTGTCTTAAAATTGTTGTTAGATTTATTTATATTTGGTGAAACTTCCACAACAAGTAGTTAAAATAGTAAAAAATAATCTACACTTGACTGTTTGTCTTTGTAAGTATATGTTTTTCTTAGTATTTTACATATTTTGTAAATTTTGACTTCTGCTGCACTGGTTTATTTGATTGAATAAAATCCACATTATTTGTAATCTATATTTATAAAAATAATTTACTCAAACGAAGTGCATTTATATTTTAATCACAAGACAGCTGTGATATTTAAATAGTAAATTAGTTTTCCATAATTCACATCCAACCACAAGATCGGATGCAAGCGCCTGATAACATCGATGTTTGGTTGTGACCGTTTTTGGCTCTGCCATCGTCAGTGCTATTTATTCCTTAAACATCTGTAAAACAGATGTTTCTATGAATAAATCCCTTTTTCTGACTTAAATGCTGTTCATCTGCATTTCATGTTAACCTTTGTCCATCTGCACTGAGTTTAATAAAAATTTCAATTTGATTAGTTTGAATGTGTAAATACAAAACTCATTGAGTTAGTAAAACACCATCCAGTAGCTGTTGAATATTTAAATGATAGCAGGAGACTAATCATAGTGCTGGAATATTTTAATCCCTGGGAAATCATGACAGAGCTGATTTTACCACTTTAAATTACTAGTGCCTGAGTGGGGTAGGAATAATTATTTTCTAACTTCTGATTTTAATGCTCTTCAAACATGACAGATAGTCCCTGTGATTTGAGGATTGTGTAATACTCTATAAGCACCTTCTTCTCTCCTTCAGACCAGCTGTTTCCTGTGGAAACTGTTTTGTTAGCTGTGCACCCTTGTCTGTTCATGTTCTTTTAGCTGTCCCACACAGGGACCCTCACAGGCAGAATGATGTAAAATATTGTTTCAATGTATGTTCAAGTTTTTGATGTTGCTGTTGCCTTGGTGTGATAAGAATTTTGTAGACAGTCTGTCTCCATCAAAAATATATAGGAATGTTTGGCATTGACTTTTTTCAGTCACCAGTCACATGTGATTGAGTGGGGGAACATAGATGCCCCCATGATTGAGGAACACTAGGCCATCACATTTTCTTCAGATATGTATACTTATTTTTGGGTATTTAAAACCCTGATGACTGTACCAAGAATGTCTTCTGTAAGAATATCTTGTGCTGAAACTCACGTGGGATCCCTCCCTCATCACCTGCTGCTAAAGTAGAAAGGGGTAAAAATCTTTTGCCCGGGTCCGGCATTGGTTCTTGATGCCCCTGGTTACAAGCAACAGTTCCATAGTTGGTTTTGATATTTCTTTCCATCCCTCATTTAAAAAAGAACCTTTGAGGTTAGCTGATATCTTCCGTGTTATATACATGTCATAAGTGATCTGATTAACATGATAAAACAACATGATATCAAGACATAGCTGAGATTTACAGAGTTTTGAGTTTGGATACAAAAGGATGGCATCACAGCTGCCTGCAGGTGACATTATTATTCTTTATTAAGCTCCCCAAATCTCCCTTGAATAATTTACAGAAGGAATGAAAGATCCTTCCCAATTCAGTAGTGGTCAACAGATTGTGTAGACGAGACAGGAATAGGAAGCTGTTTATTTGGGATATACAGCTGAAAAGAGAAAGCAAAAACACGTGGGAAAATGTAGGTTCTATCGATGGGAAAAACAATGTAATAGCCATTACAAGCCAAGGTGTAAGAAAAAAAAAATTGCAGAAATGTTGGACCACAAGTGTGCAGAGTCAGGATTGTTCTTCCTGCTTGTGGTCTTCTTGTCTCAGGATAAAGAAAGGAAATGCATAACTGTCTGTGCAGCTTGTAAATCCTTCCCTGATGTACACTTTAAATACGCACCTGGAAAAGACTCATATGATCCATTCATTTGACATAGACGTACAGACAACTAGAAACACAGCCATCTGGGGAGGTTGGGTAAGTAAGCAAAAAACATGTTTGTCACAACCTCAGTGTACAAACATATAGAGAAACAAAACAGCCTGTAGTGCATTAATTGGGTGATTGAAAAGTACAGAGCATTTACTGCCAGGTGAAATGTTGATAACCTCCAGGAACCAAGCAGAACAGGTCACAGCTGCTATTCATGGAAATGCAATCAGCTTTTAGAAACAACACAGCTGTTACATGGTGATAGAAGTGTTTCGTTAAAACAAAAATCTTTTTTCTATTTCTAGGAGATGATACCTCTCATCTTTCACCAAACAAAGCAGGGGAATGAAGTGGACACTTTTATATATAGAAGTGCCACCTGTGATGTGGTGCCATACATTAATATGCACACATTGAAATCCACTTCAAAATACAAACAACAGTAAAAGTCCAAAAAAAGATAAAAAAGCACAAAATAGCAGGAACAACACAAATGTTGTGTAGATTCCCTACAGTTTTGGCAGAATTCCCCCTCCATGATCTGGTGTTTAATCAAACAAGATGTAGGACCAATAGCACAATGAGTTAAAGCACCCCAAAACAGGAATTCATGTGAGTCCTATTAGAGCACAGGTCTTATATTCCTCTTCCTGGATGGTCACTGGAAGTGGAGGGATGAAGTTCTTCCAATTGCTATAATAGAAGGCAACTCTTGCATGTCATATTAATGATTTGATTTGTTAGAGCTGCACTTGTTTCTAGAGTTACCTTTAGCTGATCTCCCAGTTAGACACATAGAATTTTTGAATCCCTGCCTAATCATGACAAAAAAAATGTGTTGACTTTTGCACACCGTTACTGCTCTGAAATCAAACTACAGCAGCAGGATTTGGCAAAGATAAAAACTGAATATTGTAATCCAAGGTTGTTAGTCACTACCTCACTATTGCACTGTTGCATCCCGGTCAGACATTATGAAATCTGGGAAAACAAAACTCATTTCCATTACTTAGTTGATGAAAGTTCAGCTACTAAAAACTAATACATTCATGAAATATGGAAAAACATTCTGCTGAAAATAAATATAGCCAACAGACTTTGTGATGCAAGACTTTTAATTTTGGTCATTGGTGTAGTGGATGCTCCCGTATTCTACGCAAGGCAGGGGGACCTCCAGACCTAAAGGGACCTGTTAGGAAACCTCCACAAAGTCAGGCACAAAAATATATTTAATTTTTGCAAATAGAAAAAATATTTTGTGCGTTTTTAGACTAAGACTAAACAAAATAGTAAAAAACTGGTGATGTCACAGGAAACAGATGGTTGAATGCAAGAAAATCTGTAGCTAGCTAAAAGACAATGAAGGGATCCATCATGATAAGAAAGAGAAAATAACCATGCACTGCCCAAGTCAAGCAACAGGCAAAACAGGCCATTGCTAAAGTAACAAAACATACAAACTTAAAGTATCAGTGGAAAATGCAATTGGCAAAATGCTGCCCTTATCATAAATGGAGCAAATTATTATGCTGTACATCTGGTGAATCAAGCAAGTGTGACAGAAAAGGCTTCTTCTACTTGTCTGCTTGCTTTTGCAGATGACCACAAGCTTATTTATAAGGATGTGATGAGCAACTTGACAGATCCGGATCCAGCCAAAAATAAAGATATGCAGTATTTGAATAGAAATAAGTCAATAAAAATATGGAAGTCTCAAAATGTTTTGCTTTTTTATGTTAATACCACAGCAGTTTTCTTCCAAACTGTAAAAAAAATTCGCCAGGCACAGCATGGGTTTAATTTAGAAACTAAATATTTGTTTGAATAGTTTCTGACTTCAGAGGAGTGGCAAATGAGTTTGAAATATAGGAGAACACCCATGTAGCATTTTTAATATATCACTTTTCTCACTACTCAAAGCACTTTACATAGTGAGTGGGGAGCCACTTCAACCACCACTAATGTGTAGCATCCACCTGATGACGCGACAGCAGCCATTTTTGAAACAGTATGCTCACCACACATGAGCTATTAAGTTGTGAATTTGTGAGAGAGATAACCAATTAGAGACAGGGGATGATTAGGGGGCCAGAATGACTAGGCCATGGAGGACAGTTTAGCCTGGACATCAGGATGCACCCTGCTCTTTATGAAGGATGTCCAGGGATCTTTAATGACCACACAGTCAGCACCTTGGTTTTACGTCTCATCTGAAGGATGGCACCATTTTTACAGCCCAGTGTCCCTGTCACTGCACAGGGGCATTGGGAACCACATTCAGACCATAGGGTAAGCACCCCATGCCTGCTTCGCCAACACCTCTTCCAGCTGCAACCCAAGATTTTCCTAGCCAACAGAAAAAAAAAAAGAGTTAAATTCAGGAAAGAGTCAAGGATGTTCTTAGGATTCCATCAGAACAGGTCTGAATTTACTGTGTTAAGGGTTTCTTGTATATATTCACACCGCAGTTATTTTTAGGATGAAGTTTGAACTATCTTGATTTGGTCTCAGCAATCTGTTGAATTATTATTGTTATTTTTCTTGTTTTCAATTTTTATTTCTTTTCATGAATTACGCTTTGTTGTTTTTGATTGTAGTTGTAAACCTCTGAAATGAAAAAAAGGCGACATTTACACTGCATTTCCATTCTCATTTTTTCACTCTTATGTAACAAAGATCTGATTTTTTACAGAAGTTTGATTAGTAAAAAAGTCATAAAAACATTTTAGAAAGTGTTTATATTTCTCTCATAACGACTGTCTTGAATCAAAACCACTTTCATTGCTCTCACCAGTCCTGTCATTTGTCCTTTGGGCTATACTGTATGTACAGAATACCAGTACAGATAAATGTGCTCAAACTAACAGCTCTGATCTTTCATTTCCTGTTTCTCTTTATTGCCACCACAAGTTTAAGATTCAGAGATATCCTACACTGAAATTATATGAAGTAGATCAGCAATCAGCATCTTTTAGTTTGCATCTATCTGAGAAAATTGTTTTATTCATTTTTAATGGAAGCAGTGCACATTCAGGATAGGCAGAAGTTATCTGAGCAGTAAAAACAAAACAGATATGAGACAAAAATCTGGATTGATAAAGTTACTGTTTGAACGTAGCCTTTAAAGACTCACACTTCTTCCAACAAGGGTTTTTTTCTATGTTAACAACAGTATCCAAAAAATGTTAAATGTTTGAAAATGCTAAATATGGGAATGTTAAATCAGGGTTCTATTGTAAATGCTTTGTATCAGGGATGGGCCCCAACTCCATTATTGCAGGGGTTTCACAAAATCTTCACTATGCCAGTGTATGTGATTATAAACATATTTCATGTGATTCATCAACCAACATGGGTTTGAAACTAAATTCTATCAAAATAATAAAAAATGATAAAAAATCTAATAAACATATACGTAATTTGAACCAATATATGTTCTTTAAATATTTCATCCATAATTCACAATGCCTTAATCGATTCTGTATAACAAATGTTTTAGAACACTTACTGCCTTAATGGCAACCTGAATATTTTAGTATTGGCTTGTGCACAAGAAGCTCAATTGTTCTAATCAAGCAACAATATACTTTATGCAAAGATATGTCCATAAATAATATAAAAGTGAAGTGAATCTTCTTTGGTCATTTTATTTCAATTTTCATCTACAATCTAATTCCAAGCCCATCTGCAATATGTCTGACATGATTATATCTCAAGTGGCACACTGGTGCCTCACAGTAAGCAGAGCAGTTTTCACCTCCTGCGTCCTCCCTGTGTAGAGTATACATGTTCTCCCCATCTCTGGTTTTCTTTCATAGTCCAAAGACATGCAGGTTAGATAGGTGGATTGATGATGGTAAATTGGACATAGTGAATATGTTCACCTTGTGATGGAATGGTGCCCTGTTGAGGGATTGTTCCTGCCTTGTGCTCTCTGCTTGCTGGGATTGGCTCCAGCTCCGTCATAACCCTGCTCAAGATTAAGTGGGTTTAGAAAATAGATGGATGGATGTTTGTATTTCTGTCCAACCTTTAATAACACATTTTAGAGCGTAGGTTCTGCAGATAATAAATGCTCAAGCTCAGTTATGATGCACTTCTTAAACAGAAAGGTCTTCCTAGTTAATTGTATTAATCGTGCAGTGCACTCAACAAAAAACAATCATACTCAAACCAAAATAAGTACAGACCAGTAATGAGTGGTTGCATAAATTGTATATGGGAAATATGTATTTAAAATAAAAACAATCGCGAGTTACATCATCCATTCTGCTGTTGCTAAACCACAAACGCAGCACCCCGAGGTGCTTGTGCTAATCGCTGGAGATTTTAACCATGTGACGCTGGGCAAAACATTACCTGCCTTCTCCCAGTATATGGATTGTAACACCTGGGGAAATAGGACTATTGACCTACTGTATGCAAACGTTAAGGATGCATACAGCACCACCCCGCTGCCTGCGCTTGGGAAAGCAGATCATAACCTGGTTCTGCTTCAGCCTCACTACAAACCAAGAGTGAGGGAACTACCTACAACTACACGCTCATTCAGGAAATGGTCCCCGGAGGCAGAGCAGGCTCTGAGAGACTGCTTTGGAACTCCGGACTGGGATATCCTGCAGGGGTCACATAGTGAGAACATTGAGGAGGTTGTTGATTGCACTACTGACTACATCAACTTCTGTATGGACATTGTAGTTCCAGTAAGAACAGTACGCTGCTATGCTAACAACAAGCTATGGATTACAAGTGACATCAAGGGCCTTTTGAACCAGAAGAAAAGGGCTTTTAAAGGTGATGATCAGCATGAGCTCAAGCGCGTGCAGAAGGAACTCCGAGTCTAGCTCAGGGTGGCAAAGGAGCAGTACAGGAGAAAGCTGGAACAGAAGTTGCAAAATAACAGCATGAAGGAAGTGTGGGATGGGATGAAGATCATCACTGGCTGCAACTCGAAGCGGGGTGCCACCATCAAGAGAGACATGGAGAGAGCGAACCTGATGAACAACTTCTTTAACAGGTTTGACCACCCTAACCCACTCTCACCTCAGTGTACTGCACCCTCCACACATCCTTCTGCTGATACCAGGATAGGAGAGACATCCCCACCCACAATTACTGCAGCCCAGGTAAGCAGAGAGCTGAGGAGACTTCATGCCAGCAAAGCAGTGAGTCCAGATGGAGTATCGCCACGACTGCTGAAGGCCTGTGTGTTGGAGCTGGGGAATCCTCTACAGCGCATCTTCAACCTGAGCCTGGAACAAGGGAGAGTTGGGACTGGGGTGATGGAAAACATCTTGCATCACCCCAGTCCCAAAGGTATCACGTCCTAGTGAGCTGAATGACTTCCGGCCTGTTGCTCTGATGTCACATGTGATGAAGACCATGGAACGGCTGCTGCTTCACCACCTGAGGCCACAGGTCCGCCATGCCCTCGACCCTCTGCAGTTCGCATACCAGGAGAAGGTGGGAGCGGAGGATGCCATCATCTATATGCTACACCAATCCCTCTCCCACTTGGACAGAGACAGTGGTGCAGTAAGAATTATGTTTCTGGACTTCTCTAGCACCTTCAACACTATCCAACCTCTGCTCCTTAGGGACAAGCTGACAGAGATGGGAGTAACTTCATACCTGGTGGCATGGATTGTGAACTATCTTACAGACAGACCTCAGTATGTGCGTCTCAGGAACTGCAGGTCTGACATTGTGGTCAGCAACACAGGAGCGCCGCAGGGGACCGTACTTTCTCCGGTCCTGTTCAGCCTATATACATCGGACTTCCAATATAACTCCTGCCACATGCAAAAGTTCGCTGACAACACTGCTATCGTGGGCTGCATCAGGAGTGGGCAGGAGGAGGAGTATAGGAACCTAAACAAGAACTTTGCTAAATGGTGCAACTCAAACTACCTACAACTGAACACCAGCAAAACCAAGGAGCTGGTGGTGGATTTTAGGAGGCCCAGACCCCTCATGGACCCCATGATCATCAGAGGTGACTGTGTGCAGAGGGTGCAGACCTATAAACACCTGGGAATGTAGCTGGATGATAAATTGGACTGGACTGCCAATACTGATGCTCTGTGCAAGAGAGGACAGAGCCAACTATACTTCCTTAGAAGGCTGGTGTCTTTCTACATCTGCAATAAGATGCTGCAGATGTTCTATCAGACGGTTGTGGCAAGCGCCATCTTCTACGTG